>NC_058046.1:19566174-19711174 GCF_020085105.1 Siniperca chuatsi | reverse complement strand
CAGTTTTAAAAATGCTTTACAAACTTTTTCTTTAAATCTGCATGCTCCCACGAGGTAAGTGCACGCTGCAGAGCAGACTGCGCATGCGCAAAGTGGAGAAAGTACGAAACAAAATAACAGAAAAACAATGAACAGATGATACGGACCTGACTTCATGAGTCACAAACCTTTTTAGCATCCTCTGGAAACACTTCTGTTGTCATTTTGTGGATTTGCAGTGCGCTTGTGTATTTGGTAAGTATTTTGATGTCATTTGCTTGTGTTTTGTCTATTTTCATGTGTTTTCTTAAGTTGCTGTGCGTTTGCCCTTGTCGGCCACTGTACAATACATGTCATTAAAATGTAAAGATGTTTTAATGTGTTTTTGAATTTTTAAAACATTGACCATGTGAAATTAGGAGCCTAATCATCTTAACATTGATATTCAATATTTATATATCCTTCAAGCACTGTGTGTGTCAACAAATGGTGAGAATTGATAGTATACACTATAATGTCTATGATGAGTACTTAACTTAAGTCTTGTAATTTTTTATGCATTTAGCTGGACATAGATGGTGATCTTACTTGCTGTGGGGACTATGAGCAGATAGACCCCATCCAGTGTTGCCTCGACTGACTGGGTGTAGAGGTTCTTCCATGGAATCTTTAGCTCCAGCCGTCCTATTAAAAGACACACAAAGTGAGACAATCTTCTTCTGAACCAAAGGAAAGGTGGCAGATGGGGACAGTGACTACACTCTCACCTATATGACCGGCTCTCACTTTAAAAGGAATGTCAAGTTGACTCTGCAACAAAAGAAAAGTAAATTGTTGTAATACATATCCATCATGAAGGCCAGAATTTAATAACAGACTAATTTTGCTTACTTACGCATTTGTTTGCAACTTACCAAGGCATTTTCCTTTATTTCAAGATTTTTAAGAACAGCGTCACCTGTGATGACATTAATACATGTTTACTGACTGTTACTATGTACATTCTGATAAGAAAAATAGATTAGTATTGTGTTATGAGGCTCATGGAAACACCTAAAGAGGAGGTCTGTCAGGCCTTTGTGTATCTGAATAGCGGAGCGGTTTATGATCTTGCTCAATCTGCCTTTGTCTTTTGACTTAATACAACACTCAGGCCAATGGAACACATATATTATTAAAGCCATTCATGACAGGTTTGGTAAAACGAAGGAATTCACCCTATGATTTAATTAGTTCATGTTTAGCAGTGGCTCTGAAATCTCTCTTCTAATCCTCTCATTTGCCCGGAAAGTGTGCAGAGCTGTGAGGATCTGACTTTCTGGTAGAGTTAGTAAAAAGGAAACGCAGTAGCGAGTCATAACCTGGCTGTGTGAAAGGGTGTGACCCCGAACTGTTCGCTTCTCGAAACTCCCATAATGTACTGAGCAAACAGCCTTGCAGCAATGTTAGCAAATAAGATTCGTTAACACAAGGTAATTTTAGCAGTCAGAAATTGACAATGCTGATTGATCTGTCCATAAAGTAGCATTTGGCTGCACTATCTTGCGCACACTGGACAGCTAAACTAGATTTTGGGACAGATAAATTGATACTGCCAGCTGAGGGAGCCTCTCGCACACGACTGGTGGCTAACGTTAGCATTACTTAGCTAGCTTGGAGCGAGGTATTCCCCTAAAATGACAAACACAAGTTCAGTTACCTCCCCATATGCCAAGCTTTAGCTGTGAGCTGTCAAGGTTGACAACGTAGTCCCCTAAAAATCGATTGAGGACATCTACCACCAAGCTTTCGAAGACCATTTTGGCGTTTCTCTCATCTATCTGCCAACATGTTTACATTCGCTTGCCTCCGCGTCAGATTACGACATCCTGCGTTGGGCGGTGCTTCGACGTCATGCCGTACCTGTAATAGGATTAGCTACGTCAGGCCACTAGTGTAATTATATTGGCAAAATAACATTAAATAAATTCAAATTTATTTTTATTTTTTATTATTTATTTTTTATGGCTCATTAATAAAACCAAACAGTACATTGACACAATTCACAAACACTATGAAAGCTGTTAATTTCAATGAAATGTTCTTTTTTTCATGTTTTTACGTAAATGTATTTCTTCTGTCAGTGACTTAAGTTTCAGTTACTTAAGAGAGTAAATAGGAAAGTAAGCACTGTAAGTTAACTGTATTTTTATAGCACTTTTCAAATCAGTAGGCCTACTTACTCTAAAAGGTGCTTTACAGAAGGGAGAAAAGAAAAACAGTATATTGCATAAGGCAGGGCACAACAGCAGAGTTCTGGGCCAGCTAAGACAAGAGCAGAGTTGGCATTATAGTAGTCGAGACATGACATATTAAAAGTATAGATAACTAAGTTTGAAGTAAGGCTCTGATTTTTGCAATGTTCCTAAACAGGACAGAACCAGTCATTTCACATACAGTAGAGATCAAATATATTTCTACAATTCTTTACATTTGATTTAACATTTCTAACAAGCAAGCCAGTTTAAAATAAGTATTATAAAAGCATTACAAGGTACCAAAGACAGCATGACTTCATCATACACTTTTATTTTTAATATCAAAACAGAATTACAGAGTACACTAAAGAAAACATTAGATTCCCAAAAATGAGACCATCTTTGATTATCATAAACCTGCATTCATTGATTCATTGATTAGTTTCTTTGTTTGTTTTGGGGTTTTTTGCCACTTGGGTTCAGCAGGAGAAGCTGATATTATCACATTATTAATATATAAGTTGTTACAGTGAATGTATTCATTATATATAAGAATATTGAGCAGCTTTAAGTACTAGCAGGTTGTAGATCAATAATTTTATATATATATATATACATGCATATACATAAAATTGGGTCTTAATTTAGATTAGTTATGTTCCAAAATACCTCCAAAATATCATTAGAAATTGTTAGTCAAAATCAAAAGAAATTGTAAAAATTTAATCCAACCAGCAGGAGACATTGTTATAATTTTAATTTAGCGGGTGACTGTAAATTCTGTGAATGTTACATACAATTAATTTGAATTATGCACTGTGAAAGAAATTAATGTAATGCCATTTCATCGTTTTATTGCTTTGAGGTATTTTTCTACCCATTTTTAAGAAAGAGTAACTGAGACAGTGGTTTGCTGATCGCTCCAATCACTGTTCCTCTCCTCAGTGTTCCAGCAGCAGGTTTACCCACCACTTTTAACCTGAGCTGCAGTTCCAGCAGATCCTCTCTACTGAGTTCTGTGAAGAAGAAATCTTCATTAAACACAGGGCTGTAGCAGTTCCTGATGGTGGCGCTCTCCTGTTGCTGCAGCTTCCCCGGTGTCAGACACAGACTCACTGCACTGTTCAGGGTTCGTCGGTCAGTATCATCCCATAGGTCTTCCACAGACACCACACGGACTCTGACTGTGGAAAGGGATGAGAATGTGTTGGTGGAGAATGTGGTGTGCTCAGCGAAGAGGCGCACTTTACCACGGCCCTGCAAAGGGAGGACATGCTCACGCTGAAGTCTCTTTTGGCACTGCAGAACATCCAGTGGGAAGAGGACAGGTGGGGCTAGGGTAAGTGAACTTCCCTCTAAGCTTGGAGGGCTACTGGGAGAGGTTGTTAAATTTAACCCCCCCCTCTTCCACCTCCCTTTGTCCTCCCTGCTACCAATTAGCGAAGGACAGGATGTTGCTCCTTTAAGACGGCCACTGCTTGATGGGATGTAGAGGGAGGATTTAGCACTGTAAGGGGAAGTGAGGGGAGAGGAGTCACTGGAAGAAGGTGTTTCACTTTCTGTGCTTCCTGTCTCTGACATGCTCTTGCATAAAAACGGAGGGAGAAACCCAGATAAAGTTTTCTTGGGCACTTTTATCTCCTTTCCCAGCCTGGGTGCTGGAGTAGCAATGCTTCTATCAAACATGTAAACAGGGCGCTTTGAGTGGAACAAAGACTCTTTCCTTCGAGTGTTGGGGCTCTCATATATCCCAACCAGGCCATATCCCTCTGCAGAGAATGGCAACGGTTTCTTTGTAGCCTTACAAGGCAGTGATTCATTGCCATTCTTCGACTTCACATCCTTGGCCTTTACATGTGTAGTGTTTGAAGGAGTGCTGCTCTTTATCTGGTTCTTACCGTGCAGGTAAGGTGCCATTTTTTCAGCTTCCAGCAGTGGGCTTCTCTTGCAAAGCCGCGGGGGCAGGCAGAACTCTGGGATCTTGTCTGGGGTGAGGATGTTGTTGTGCAGATTGTCAGAGAGACTGGGCTTAGAAGAGAGAAAGATATCCTCCTCACTCTTCCCCATGTAACGACTCAGCTCTAGAGGAATGCTCTCCATGCTCTCCCTTATCTTCCCAAGGACCCACATAGTTATTTTCTGATGATTTAATACGATGCAAGTGTAAAGTCTTTACACACAAATCCCACCTTTTTTCCTTTGGCAACAAGGATAAAAAATATAATTTAGATGAATCAAACAAACAATCCATGAAACAGACTATAACTAGAAAAAGAGTAATTTAAAGTTTATTTCAAATGGTGAAATGACAAATATTTTCTTCTCACCTACTGAGCTCTTGATGTGTCCACCTCCAAGAAAGATCTGTATGAGTGTGATGGATGTGCCAATGACAGATTTTAAAGGTGAGTGCAAGGCTCTGCATAACTGGTTTGCCGCCCCCGCCTGCGTCAGAAAACCGGCTGTACACATACATACACACAAGAACACACATACACAGTGTATCAAGACACTCAGTGTCTGTTGGAGACTGGGTGGGTGGCAATCAGAATCAGGTGCATCGGTGTGCATTTAGTTGTGCTACGAGGATGTGATGTCAGTTTTTCAGTGAGTTGAGACAATTTACATCAACACTGAAATGTGCCTTTCTATTGTACTGTAAATAAAGGAGCCATAGTCACAAAGTATTAAATGTGATGCTCTAAATTCCACTTTAACATACAGCATACACATTAAAAATACTAAATACTAAAATTGAAATATAAACAACTGACAACTTTGATACTACATCAAATGCATTTTTATATCTGAGGTAAAATATTTAAGACATCTTGAGTTTTGATATTCATAATAGACCACTATTAGATGATGAATGAGCCCACAACTTTATTTCTAAGGCTAACTAAACAATAGTAAAGTGTTCAATAGAATGAAATTCAGATTAAACACATAACAAAACATTGAAGTGTGTGTTGTTGGGGTCATGATGACATAAGTATAATTTGCTTTTGAGAGAGCTGACCTCTTGTTCAAAGCGATTCAAAGACAGGAGCATCAGGCCTACAGAGGGCACCCACCACCTCAAAGACCCACTGACCTTTAAACAGCTGGCAGTCCAGCCACACAAGTGACCTGATGTGTACTAGGCAGCTCTGAGTCAGTATGTATTCGTAAAATCCATTAACTGCTGTTTTAAAGCAATGGAATAGCAGTAATAATAGTCAAAATGTGAATGGATGCTGATAAACACATTACTTTTTATTACTTTTTCTTACACTTATTTTCATGTGATCGAGTTAACAATTTGTGATTTTACAATAATTTTCAAACATGACATGTACTTGTACACTCAACTGAAGGAAAGGTGACTATGGGGGCCACATGGGAACCTTTTTTTGGTTGTGGTCACTGTACTTTCTGCCAGAACTGTAGGCTTACATTAACATACAGCATCTATTAGTTTGACTGCCTTTATTGATTTTAATACTATCGGAACAGTAAATGGCAGCTCAACATGTGAATTATTGAACATAGAGGGTATTCTGTATCTGTCATTCAATCTCAGACATTTTCTGTCGTTTTATTGGCACTGATGGAATCCCACATATTAAAATCAAAGGTTGCACTTTATTTGGATAGTCCGCCTACAGATAGTTTATAGAGTATTTGTAACATTTCAACAGCTTATTAGTTGAGATTCAACAATTCAACTGTTTCACAAATAAAGGTTTAGTTAGGTTTAGACACAAAGAATATCTTGGTTAGGGAATGTTTGTCACATATACTTTATTGATAATCTGTTAAACATCTACAGTTACAAATACTCTATAACCTATCTGTATGCGGACTATCCGAGTAAAGTGTTACCAAATTAAAGATTTTTACATTTAATAACTCACATTTTTCTTGTTTCTTCAGCCTCTCTGCCATGATATGACTTTCTTCTCCTTGGTTAATGTCCACATTTTGTATGGAATTGAATTATGAGCATGTGTTTCTAATAATATGTCTCATATTCATTCTGTGGTTTCCATTCTAGCCAAGCTTTTGTCTAGATCATATTCACTTTTTGGACTCTTCATGTCCCTCTGGAAATGTATCAACTAATCCATACGGCAGTGTTATTTCTATCTAAGAATGCCTGTCATCCGAAGTTGTTGGTATGATTTTTCATGTTGTCAAACGGTGGCATCTTGTACTCTGCACACAGATGAGGCCGGGTTGCTGAACTGGAAGGCCCTTTAAACAATGAAAGTTCTTCAACCACAAGAGGGCGTACATGGATCAGATTTACTGTCGGGCAACTTCAAACTACCTTTTGTCTCAATTAAGACATCAGTGGGTTATAGTTAATATTTTTGTCTAGCATTATTAGCATTATAACATCTATAAAAGTGATTTAAAAAGAAATGAAAATGAAAGAGTTAGTCAAATTTGTTTATGACCACACAGACAAGCACACACTGTGTGTGTGTGTGTGTGTGTGTGTGTGTGTAACCGAGAGTGAATATGAAGATGATGAATACATTCGGAAGGAGTCAGGGGCCTCCGGAGCACCCAGGGGTCAGGAAGCTTTTTGTGGTAGTGAAGATCGACTTTATTACACCAATAAAAACCCAGAGTGCTCTCTGTAATGGAGAGATAAATGATCGGGAGTCAGAGGAGGACCTTGCCTTTAACCGCTGTCACAGCTGCAATTAACGCTAACGAGAGAACAGTGCATTGTTGCCAAATGCTCTGCCGCTGTCAAGTGCATTACTGTTAAAACCTTTTTGTTCTGGAGCTCTACATTTTTTAAATAATAATTAATTACATTATTTATCAATTATACCCTTATTCAGCCTAACTTGCATTGTGAATTCTAAATGTGAATTCTTATAATTTATTTTATTGAAACAGTTTAATTCCATTCCCATCTTTTAAAAAACACTAAAATACTGGTCAAATAGCAGCGAAAGTAGAGTGAATATGTGTGAAGTGCTCTGTAATTTAACACCTTCTCACTATAGAACTACACTCAATTTCAAACAATTTCTCAAAAACTCAAACAATTCCCTCTTTTATTACTACTCACATACATGAAACAAAGATGTACTTACAGTGCCTTACCCCAGAACAAGTTTAAAGGCCTTGCACTTAGACCTTGATACATCATAAAAACATTTATTCAAACCCACATTTACAGTCCAAGTTTTATTCCCTTTATTTAGAGCAACTATAAATGAGCAGGCCAACTGATTTGTGGCTGTTGCTTAATGCTGGCTGCTGCAGAGATGAACCAGCAGCTTGTGGTTATCATCTGAGATTTAAACCAATAAGGACCTAAAGCAAAACAGCCTCTTTGTTAAAAACCACACTTCACCTCTGCTTTTTCCTACATTATAATTGATGTATTACATCTCTCTCCCCACTGGAGGCTGTAACTTCATCCTGCTAACCACCTGCCCAGAGCTAAGAGTGACCTTTTAGCCGTCCTTCATCACAAAGAAGGTACAATGGAAACTTCAACTTTGTTTTCATTCAAGATGACTCTTTCAAACTTGCTCAGTAAGAGGAATTACTCCTAAGTATCTGTGGTGATTCAGTTTGGTGTAGTGAATGGGACAGGAAAAACATCTCTGGTGCCTGATCAAAGATGAGTAAAACAGGTCTTTGTCAATTCTGTGAGGTTAGTCTTTGTTTAAAGCATCTCTAGCTCCAATTTCAAAGGATAAATCCATTTCATGCTTTCTGTCTATGCTGCCAAATTGTCGGTTTGCCATTTGAAACTCTCCTAATGATTCATTCAACATATACCTACAGTAATGAAGGCACAATAAAATAATCATGCATCATATAAAATTAGCATAACATTTGCATACATTCTGTAGTGTAATGTCTTTCAAAGATATGGTTTACAAAGGCAGATAACAGTACAATTAAGTGAGTTTCCAAATTAATTAAAGAAATGAGTATGATGAAAGCCTCCTCGTGTCTGTACAGAGTAAGAAATATGTGGAATAAACTCTCGTGAGTTAGTAGCTAAAACCGACAAGAGTAGGCACACAGAACAAGTCTGAAACAAATCAACTTTGTGTCACATGCAAAAAGAAAAAAATGTTTGGTTGAATTAAGTACAAAAAAAGTACATTTTTACATCCCTAGATTACACAAAGCTTACAGAAATGTGTCAGAGCAATCAGTGATTTTGGTAGCCTGGTTTGAGCAGTTTGATGGCGGCTCTAATAGAAAAAGTCTGATTATGTTTTGCACTTATTTTCATTCTGCACCTTCATGTAACCAAACAGGTTCTGCCTAGATCCAAGGCAGTTTTAGAAAGCCAAACCTTTGTTATAAGGATTTCTCTGTAACACACAACATTCCAAGTACAAACTCTGAGCAGGAGAAGAGCTGATGATACACTTTGTTAATTTCCATTTCACTTTAATCTCTATTATTGAGGAGTCAAATGAGCCTATATGGGCACTCATCCTCTTGCAAAGCACTTAACCTCCTGTAAAATTGCTGAAGTTTTTTGGCCAGCGAACTACTTTTGTCTACCTGCTTAGAGAAAGTGAGAAAGTGGGGATGTCGGAGAGGAGAGGAGAAACAGCGGGAAGGAGGCCAGAATGGCTGAACCATTGACCTGTTTTGAATCAATGATAAAATGTAATAATGGCTAATAAGGTGTAATAATTTGGGCCAATAAAGATAGATGGCAGATTGAAGATCATATGAGCTGCGTCAGAAGACCTTACTTTGAGGACGCCGCGGAGACAATACACTTCAGCCAGACGGGGGCAGATAAAATTTGACCCCAAATCAGTGAATCATTGTCTAATTATCAAGGAGAAAGTGAGACAGAGAAAGGGAGGGAGACTGCCAGAGAGAAATGGGTGAAGGAAGTTAAGGGGAGAGGGGAAACTGTTTTGGAGAAGAGGTGGAAAAGAGTGGAACAAAACAGGATTGAATGGTAAAAAGAGACCATAACGAGACAGCAATATCCCCTATGGCTGGGAGGATCAACAGTGGGTCAGAGAAGACTGAAAGAAGTAATAGAGAGTGAGAGAGAGAATGGGATACATTATGGAGAAAAGACAGAGAAGAAGAGTTATAGTAATGTGCAATGGTCCAGAGTGACCTGTCGTTAGGACTCTCCCCTGACAGCTTCTCTCTGCCTCCAGGCCTGATGCCAATATGCTAATTCCCCTCAGATGGCCTTTTCATTCGCTGATGCTGACTCCCGTCGACACCTGCCAGATGACTGTCCCCTCATCCCACTATTAAAGACCACAGTAGTGAACATGGCAAGGCGACCATTACCAAGAGAAGAGCAGATGTAGCCGTATGCCGGCTGCCTGCTTGCAGTGAATCACATACACTGTTAAAATAAGTTATCACATGTACCACAACTGTACCATTGCAGGCATTACAGTAAAACGATGCCTGAGAAAGTGAAAGCAGCAGCAATGGCCCCTCATTACCACCACTGAGGTGCCACTGAGCAAAGCCCTGAACCCCCAACTGCTCTATTGGAGCTGCTCAGTGGCCATCTTATCGTCCTGGGCAGCTTCCATGTGTGTAACTGTGTAAGTGTGATTAGGGTGTTCCTTGAAAAGAGAGCATTGGTTAGATAAAATGATATGGCATCTAAAAAAAATCTAATTGATGAAATAGGTGTTAGATTTTCCAATTGTAGGTTTTGGGATTTTTGGACTAAATATATAGGGAAACTTATTATGACATGTTTTTAGAGGAACTTAAATTGCAAAATTGCACAATTTAAATTTAGGCACCCTGATTGATGACAGCAGTACTGGAATTTGGTATTTGTTATTGCAACAAACAAATGATTTGTGAGATGGAATATTATTCGTAGACACATGAGAAAATTGATTAACAAAGAGTAAAATTTCAAAATGCAAAGCCATTTCAATTTTAATAACTTTAGCACATTTAATTGTCATTGTGTAACTCTTTTGCTAATAGTTTTCTTAAGTGCTTCATTTTAATATAAATTTGATTAATCTCTTAATTATCACAACCTCTCAATTGGGTTTTTATGTATTTTCATGTATGAACCAATTGATTGCATATAACCAGTGGAAAAAGTCTATAATTATTGCACTGGCACACTTCAGCCTCCATAAATGAGGTCATTGCAGCAGCAGGTGAAAGAAAGAGAAATATGTGGAAAAAAACATATTGATTATTTTACATATAAACATAAACATGAGATATTATACATTCATGTAATAAACAAACAGACATTTTAGTTCTTCCTATCCCAAAATGGGAGTCCTTCAGTTCATATTTTATTTGGACCTGTCTTTATTAAAAAGTGTGTACATTCTTGTAGATGTTTTACTCAAAAACACTACAGTGCATTCTTATTTATAATGCAATTTGAGTTTCCACATTAAAAAAGAAAAGAACACTTGTGTTCGGAGCTTGTGTCATTACAGTTTCCTGATTAAAACAAAATTAGACAGCCAGTCCATAAAAATGTGAATCGCTGGACTGAGCGGAATTTCATATTGTATTTATTGTCACTGTCTCTTTCAATTCAGTTCAATTCAATTTACATAATTTGCTTATGATTTATTTTTGTATAATTAGGTGGTTTAGCCATTTCCTCTGTCTGTCTGTCTGTTTCAAGGTCCTCATGTACAGATCTTCTCAGACTGCATTAGCAGGTCAGCAGTCATCCTGTAATCTGACAAATTTGGAGCAGGAAGAAACCTCTTAAGAATATTACAGTTTCATTAGTTCTGTAAGAGGGTATGAAGCCCTAATGACCTTGTATAGCATACATTGCTCTCTCACACTGTCCTTCCTTTCTTCCTTTCCGTCTCCTCTTGCCGCATATTCTTTTTCTTTGTCACACACTCTCACTTTCTTATCTTTCTTTGTGAGGAAGCCTGAACCAATTTCCAGTAGTGAGAGAGACTGTATTCTAATCCTCTAAATAATGAAACAATTTGATGCACTTTAACTTTTAATAATGAGAGTTTTATGAAGTCCATTTGATAGACAGATTTCTGTTCTCTGGTAAAATTGTTTAACAAAGTTAATAGTTGCTATAATGTCTCCATTTATTGTTGAAATCATTCAAACAAGGCATCCTTGTATGGCAATTATAGGTTTAAAGAAATTAGAACAAATTTCTGCTATCTGATCTTGCCAATACATTGAATAAAAGGCTGCTGTCTGAAACAAAGAATAATATTTAAGGTTGTTCATGTTTGTGTGTGTGAATGTGTACGTGTGCCAGTGTGCTTGAGTTAGTGCAAACGGCAGATCAGATCAATGAATTAAGCTGCTCATTATGATGGCCTGCTCTTGCTGGTCATTAAGAAAAACGCATGTAGAATTTGCCACCCTGGCCCCTGTGAAGTGTGGGTAATTACCACTAATGTATCATCGTCTATTCAAGACTGTAACGTTTCGTTTCTGGGGGCTGACAGTGAAACACTTCTGACCTAAATGTTTTATTCATTCATAAGACTCCTATTAATAATTTTAAACTCATATTTCAACAGTTTTTCCATGAATACAGAGTTCTCTCATATTAATGTCCCGTACACTTTTATTAGTGCTAACAGTTTGTCATATGGTGTAATATTATATTTGTGTTGTTTAAATGAAATATCATCATATCACTGTCAGCCCTCCTAATCCTAGGGTTGCTGTAATGGATACATGAGTTTTTGACCCAAAACTAATTTTATAGGCTGGTGCACAGACTAAGTTACCGAATGTTGTCCTTGCCATAAGTCATCAATGTTTTCAGTATTATTTATTAACTTTTGTATGTTGTATGCTTGGAAAGTCTATAGTAATCAAACGTAAGTAGTTTTGAAACAAATTTGAAATTGCCTTTGCTTCTGACTCTGGGTCTTTGGGAGCATTGTGTTACATTAGAACACCTTCTAATATAAGCTGATGTGTTGATGTCAAGAGTCTAAAAAAAGTCTCCAGGCTTCAGTTGCTACAGGTTTTACATATCTGGAGAAGAGACACCATCAGATCATATGATAGAAGACTAGATTCTCTCTTTCTACATTTTCTAATTAGTCCACGTCATTTTAAATGAAACCTCATCATTATTTTAAGAAGAAATCACTTGAGTAAGTAGACAACAGACAGTGTAACTGCTTTATGACAGTCCAACACAGAAGACTTGCAGTTTTCTGTGGTTTTAATTTTGGAGTGAGACGCGACACTGAAACAACCCTCTGTACTTATTTTTTTCATTTATTTACTATAATTACTCAAAGAGGATTCAGTTTGATGACTTCCTGATTGCTGTTATCTCAAAGTGAAGAGAAGCATTAAGTGGGCTGGCTTATTTCTTCTGTGTAAAGACAAGAAATGGGATTATTTTGCAAATGAATGAATCAATAATATCAGATGATTACCTTTGAGTTGGATATTTTTTGTTACTACACAAACTCAGAATGTTGTCCAGAATGTGCATGCCTGGGTGATGGTACAAATAACTTTCAAGTTCTCCTAAGAATTACATTCAATCCATCAAATTTTGTAGAAACACATCACTACCTAGACTGTGTTTCTTATCAACACATCAAACAAAATGTTTATATTGCCACACCACAGAAACACACAGCCAGGTATAGGATGAGATCTAACAAGGTAATGGAACCTGCATACCTACAAAAATAAGAGCATCTAAGACTTATATCTCTATTTTCCAATTTGCTCCAGAGACTTGTACTGAAAATTATTTTAAATATGTTGTTAAGTGCTTTGACACAACCAGCACAGTGTCTACCATTAAAAATATACTGCACTATTAGCCTGTGCATAAACACATGTGCACATTAGGACACCTCATGTGATATTATGATTCCAGAGGCATCTAACTACGGTGTTGTGAGGACAGAGGATCATGGAGGGTAATAATGGCTGCATTATTACTCCCCTTATTGTGTCTTAATTAGTGGCATTTAATTATACACTAATGCAGTGAGGGCTATTAAAGACATTGAGGCCTGCTGATCAGGGAATTAAAGCAACACACACACACCTACAGGCAGAGGCACACACTTATCACATATACACTTTTGTCATGCCATTGAAATTTCATTTCCCTTTAACTAGGAATCACAGACACCCTGCAGTGAAAGTGTGTGTGAAAATGTGTGTTTGTAGATAAGAGAAAGAAATAGATAAGAAGAGATAACCTTTGGAAATCTATGTGCAATAGAGAAAAACTAGAGGGAGCTAGCAAAAACTGAACTGTGTCTCAATACAAAAAAGAAAATAATGATAGAAGATATAGAAAACAGGATAAAATAAGAAGATTAGGATGAGGAAGAAGAAGATAAGGGCAATCACTGTTATATGTATTCTGCTCGTTAGCAATGACACCCAAATAGGTTTAAATTCTTCACTCCCACGCCTCTCCTCCGCTGGTGCATCTCAATTATTTGTTCAGAGGCTGGTGTGACAATAGTGTCGGCTTTGGGAGCCTTTGGGATGCTAAACAGGGGACGGGAGGTTGAATATAAGTCATTTTCAGTGGGCTGAACCTGGCGCTTTGTGCTGCTGGAGAGGAGCAGCTTCAAAGCCACGTTTAAAGAGAGGAAACAAAAGAGCAAAACTTGATCCGATTGCCCTGCCTGCTTTTGAAGTTGTGAAGCTGCAGCCCAGAGTGTCGACTGCTCACATCCATCTTATGAAGATCATATACACCTCTCCTGGAAACAACATGCATTAGCATATATGCCCATTCCAGATGTGATTCATGTCATGGTGCCCACACTTGCATGAATGTGTGCACATAATGATGATATGTGGGAGATGATAGCACGAGTTTAAGCTAAAGATCTCTCTGAGTTAAGTTTGGCTCAGGCAAAGTTTTCCATATGTAGCCTATCTCTTGAATTTGGGGAACTCGCATTTCATGTTGAAATTATGAATTTGAGAAAATACAACATTTACACCATCTTCCTGCTGAATTGTTTAATATTCAATATACACACCTGTGATCAAACCAGAGTTGGGTGTTCAAGTTGTTTGGGTGAGTCCAGAGTCCTAAAAGCTCAAAGTACTTTCATGTCATTAGGTTTTGATTCAGTAAAAAATGGCCAAATTACAGGATGATCACAGGCTTCACTCTTATCATTATTACTGTATGGCCACTATACAGTTACAGCCTAAATGTGGTTTAATTATTTTTTTTTAATTCATAGGGGTCTCAATTAAATGGGGATCTGTTGCATCTGAAAAGTACTGGTATGAATTAAGGGAAATAACTTTATAGTCATTTTGTCATAAATTACGCATTTCATAGAGCAACTGGTGGCAACTAGGCTACAATGACCTGTGCTGTTATTTCCTGTTGTAGAGGTGATATGAGCACCACTTGTAACAATAGTCAATAATTGTGTGTAGAGAAGTTATTACACGCTAAAATCAGCATAGTTGAATCTCACGGTAATTTAATCTAAACGGATGCAGGAGTCTATGGAATGTAGCTATGTTGTGTTTTCCTTAAGTTGTGTGTGCAAACAGTGATCCCCAAACAAAGTGTGGAAATTAAAACGAATAAATAACTACAACACCAAAGAAGATGCGGTTTTAAATTCTTTATAAATATCCTCAGATAAATAGTGTTATAATACAAGCATAACATTTTCAATGCACCGCTAGGTAACACACAAAAAAGTGCAACAGGCCTAATTGTCTTTAGCCGATAGGCCTTTCATATATTAAAATAAAATAAATAGAATAAGAGCAAAAAATATAAACAGAGTTGTTGGTTTGCTTTTGGAATTGTTTGTCTCCTAAATCAAAGCTTTCTTTGGGTTTAGCGTATACTTGTCTGATTGTATTTATCAGTGCCACATTACAGTATGTGGTAAATGCCCTCACAAATTGTGCAAATAAATTATGATTTCAATCAACATGGGTCTAATGGAAAATTCATTACACGGTACAATGTTAACCTTAATTTTTACAACTCTCCTACAGCTGCACTTAACTTAAACTATGATGTTACTGATAGGCCTATTCAATCACAATGTCCTTCCTGTTGGCGTTACTTTTCAAAAATGACCCGCAATTTACCCGGTTAGGACAGCAGGAGAGCCGGGTGTAGAGGGTTGCCTTTCCCCTCCAGCAGATCGCTTTTCTCCATCACTGAGGCTGGTGAGCAGAGCTGGGCCGGGCCGGACTGCAGCCCCGTCAAACCGGGCATCGGTCCTAATGATGGGGTGGGTTTTATTGGCACGGGAACTGCGGGCAGGGTTTGCCCGTTGGCATTGTGGTACAGGCCCTTTGCTGACATGCTGAAGGGCGCGTACTCGGATGATGCGGGCACGGGCACGCCACCCATGGACTCAGACAGCATCCCGACGTGCGGCCACATGGAGTTGACCACGCTGCTGAGCTGCGGGGGCACCGGGTAACCCAGGTGGTGCATGACCGAGGTGAGGGGGAGCCCGCTGGCCATCACGCCCTTGTAGTCCCGTCCTATAATGTTCTCGATGGCGAATGGGTGTTTAAACCCGCCGGGCTGCGCGCAAGTAATGCCCCCGTAACCCTGAAAGTGAGGGAGCCGACCCACGGTGCCTGCCGGGCCGGGTGAGTGGTCATGGTGGCTGGATGCTGTGCCCATCTTGCTGCCCGGGTGGTGGTGGTGATGGTGAAAATAATGCATCATCGAGGAGCTCTTGCAGGCCATATGCTCAGCGCGCAGCACCTTGAAGCGCTTCCGTCTCCTCAGGAAGCTGCCGTTCTCGAACATGTCACCGCAGTCCGGGTGCAGAGCCCAGAAGCTGCCTTTCCCTGGCTGATCAGGCCGCCGAGGGATCTTGATGAAGCAGTCGTTAAAGGAGAGGTTGTGTCGCAGGGAATTCTGCCACCGTTGGGTATTCTCTCGATAGTAGGGAAACCTGTCCATGATGAACTTATAAATGTCACTCAAAGGCAGCATCTTCTCGGATGAGTTCTGGATAGCCATCGCTGTCAGTGATATGTAGGAGTATGGGGGCTTCTGGTCGCTGTAAGAGTTCTTCCCAGGGCGAGGCATAACTAGTTATTGTTTTCTTGAAGTTTGAATTCTTAAATAAAACAGCCTTTAAATTTATATTTGAAACGTTATATTTTAAGGAGCTAACTTGACAGTCTTCATATCAGTCTCCATCTGACGGATCTGTTCCAAAGTTCTGAGCCATCAGATTAGAAGCTGGTCAATTTTCGTAATATCGATAAATGCGGTGTAGACTAAAGGCCCGCTGCTGTCAGATAAGATCCCTCAGAGGCTCCTGCATCCCAAGAAAGTTTCTTCTGAAGACTATTCTCTGTCAAATTATGCTCTTGTCGTTGTGCGTAAAAGTCAGTCTGTGCGTAAAAGTTGAGAGGTCCTCTCAGTTTTCCCCTGTTTCCGCGACGGTTGAAGGATGTGAGGGGCCAGTTTGCTTCGCTGTCTGTGTGTGGTGTGTGCTCCTCTCCTCATGTGCGATGCTCCCACTCGCCAAGCGCCGTTTTTGTAAGACCCCCGCAGGTCGCTGGCTCTATTATCTATTATCCAGACACTTGGGGGACACGTCAGGGGAGAGCAGAGGGCTGTATGTGTGTGTGCGTGTGTGTGTGTGTGTGTGTGTGCGCGCGCGCGTGTGTGTGTGTGTGAGAGAGAGAGAGAGAGAGAGAGAGAGAGAGAGAGAGAGAATAAGAGACAGACAGAGACGGGGTAAAGAAATGAATAAAAATGAGGGGTGGGTGGTGCGTTTAACACACGCGTTTGCTTCTAATCTTCTGTTTGCCAATCAAAGCGTCCTGCGTAAAGTACACAGGGACAGAAAATAACCGGGGTGATTGGTTTTAACCACTAAACTGTGTTTAAAGGGACAATTCTTCTAAATGTCTTTCAGCAAGTCGCTATATCCCCAGTAGCTATGCTCCTCTGTAGCTGACCCTGACCTTTGACCTCTCCGGTAAAACAAAAAGCAATCAGTTTGAATGGAATATACTACAGAGTGTAATGTTATGGTGTTTGAAGGCTCCATTGATTTGCATACAAAGATTGCTGTCATGCACATTTCTGAAAGCATATTGCCTGTTTTTAAAATCAAGATGTTGTGCTGAGATAACATGATTGAAATAATCATGACAGAGAATGTGGATTTGAATTGCCACCTTAGCAAATTTCACTTGAGGAAATAAATAGTAAAGAATGGAATATATAAATACAACCTCTTTGTTAAATTTGCTCGACTGCACTTTCAGACTTTGCAAACAATAAATCATGTCTTCTTTTGCGCACAATCATCAGTGCGCTACTCTTCTGCTCTCAATTACACAAGCACGCACGCGCACACACACACACACACACACACACACACACACACAAAGAAAGAGACGCTGTTGTTGATTAATTGCTGAGAGGGGAGTCCGGCGGCTGTCTGTCTGTTCAAACACTCTCCGGTGAATCCTACAAGGATGTAAACAAACTTCATCCCCTGCTCTGAATTCTGTTCAGCGGAGAACAACAAAAGCTTCTCCCCGTACCGTTTTTTTTTTCTCTAGCCAGGTGTCATGACTGGGTCCTTGACGGCTCCTGTCTTCCCCGGTGCCCCAGTGGGCCAACGAATACATTACAATAATTAAGCCTTCCGTGATTTAGCCTCCTAAGAGAGAAGTCCAACAATGTAATTAAGGGCAAGCTCGCTGTATTAGGTATGAATATTCAAAACTGTGTCAATTAATTAGCCGGTGTATCTCTGCCGTTATGTCTCAGTCCTTCAAGCCCACTCAAAAGGTCAACTGTATCGACGGAGAGCATATTTTAAAGACATCATGTAATTGCCAGGAAAATCACTTTTTAGTGCCACTTCGCTTTAAAAAGAGTTAACATTTATATATTCATTGCTAAATAAAGACAGTCGTTGTTGTGCTTGTGGGGGTTTTTTTTGTTGTTGTTTTTTTTTTGTATAATTGTTTTCCTGGCGCCTGAAAAATGAGTTTTGAAACTCTGAGGCCCTCAGAGGCCGGCGCGGGTAAAAGCATCCTCTTTAAACGCCCGGGAAAGATCAATATTAAATCTGTTTTCACAAAGGGGGCCGTTAAATAGACACTGTGGCTGATCTGCATAACAAAATTAATTAGGTAGTCTACGGCAGTCTTCGCCTGCACCCAACTCCTGGACAAATAACTAGTTGTAAAGCACACCTTCTGGGCATATGGAACATATGCTGGAATTATCCTTAATTGACTAATTACATAAATTACTCATTAAGTTTACAGCACATCAATTATAAAAGATGTATCAATTAATTTTGCATAAATTACAAGCGGCACGCTGCACGAAGAGGGCGGCGGAGGGAATGAGGGTCGCCAGGAGGGGGTCTAGTCTAAGGTGGAGCGTTTGTGTGTGTGTGTGTGTGTCCGTGCATGTATGTTCGTGCGTGTGAGTGACGGTCGTCTGTTTGTTTCCTGTCTCTAATAATTATTTGTTCAGCTTAAGGGCAAAGATATTCTTTCTCTGTCTCCCATTCGCAAAGGGAAAGTGTGGGGGTAATGGCAATTATACTAATAATAATAATCTTAAAGACCTCTCTCCAAGTCATAAGGGGCGCATCGTCGCGGAGAGAGCCATTAAAATCAATTAGCGAGGCCTATTGTTTTCAATGGAAAATTAAACCAGTTTAGGACTGTTGTGCAGACGCTGTAAACCTTACTTGTGTAATGGGAAATTATTTAGAGGCAAAATACGACAGCTCTTTCTGTTTTCCCATAAAAGAGCGAGCAGGCAGGAACATTAATGGATCAAAGCTGCAGTGTGTCTGCCTGTTGCCTTCAACAGTTATCTCAGTCAGCAGGTAAAACTATATCACCATCATTCATCACAGTGGCAAACTTAGTATACTGCATATAAAGCTTTCAGTCTTGCATTCTTCCCAAACTCTCTGACCTCAAACTTCCAGAACAATAATAAGACAAAAATAATAATAAAACTACACCAGAACAAAATGAATAGTTATTGGCCATGAGCTTTCCTTTATTTTGCCCAAACCTAATGAATAATTTCACATTGCACCCCAGAGTCTGCATGGCATACCAATACATATTTGAATTTACAACATCATTGTGAGCTATGTCAGGTGATAACATATTGTAAATGTGAATGTTACAGGGGTGGACAAAATAACAGGAATACCTGTACAAGTTAATCCAAATCAATAGACTTGCAACAAGTAATGCTGTTTTGAGCTTTAATTTTAACTGTGTCAGAGAGGTGTTAATACAACTCTATACTCATCTTTAGACTGTAGTTTGTGGTGCTGTTGCATCTGCTGTTGACAATGACAAAAAAGATAAACCTGGGATTAAAATGTGCATTATGAAAAGCACATGCAAAATCCTGCCTTGTTGGTGATAAAGAAAAGACGTGAAAAGGAATTTTGGTATTGGTACTGGTTATTTTAACTTAATTTGTGTCATTTAGGCACTCACTGAAAAAATACACTGATGTCAGTGGATTATACAGGCAAGACCTGAGCAGTGACAGTGTGCTTTCTAAACTTTTGGGGCACTTCTGTCCTGCTTGATCATCTGTTCTCTTTCTTTCTCTCTGTCTTTCTCAACATTACCGTAACACACACACACACACACACACACACACGAGCAAGATACTTGACTAGACTGGATCCAACTTACTGTTATAAGTTTGTTTTGATGAGAAAAAGTGAAGAGCAATTTGCAATATGATGAAAGTAACAGGGGGAACTCTACGTTTGCTCTATTTTTTTCCTTTAGTATTTTTTGCAAGAAAGGACTGTAGGCTCTGCTACTAATATGACCCTTGCACAGTTTGCCATAATTCACACATCCTTCCTCCTTGAGAATGGCTACTATGCTACTATCTGTTTGATTTTCTGTAACTTAATTTAGAGGGACATCAAGGAAGGCTCTGGAGCTTCCCCTTCCATACATTTTCTGGCCCTCTAACTTGTATATATATCTTTCACATTGCTGGTGTTCTCACTGAAAACAGCCCTAACAAATCTGAAAGATTTGTAGCCTATATTCATAACATGCTCATATATTGCTCTCACCATCAATGTCACTATTGCTTTCTCTCCTTGGCCTAATATTGCCAGTTTTAATTTAGCAAGTTCGGGCTTATTTTTTAAGGGGTTTTGAAAGGCATCCTGGGAAATAAATTACAAATTAAAGGAAAAAGTAACAAAGCCATGTTTGGGGAAAGAGGGCACACCAAAAGTTGGATTAAGTGTTCTGGTGCACCCACTGTATTACTTTGAAAGAAATCATAAACAAAGGTTTTATTTTGAAGATTGTGATCGGAAGTCATATTGATTATGTCTGGCTTGACTCTGATCTAAGAGTACAAGTCCTTTTGGCTCCCCACGTTGACAGTGCACTAACGCAGCCTCCATTACTGTAAAATCACTGCCTTCACCACAAATGGGAAACCACAACATCTTTTAGAGATGCTCATATTACCTACTGCAGTTAGAGAGTTGTGTGGAGTCCAACAAATGTAGTGCTGAACTAAAAGCCATAGACAGTAACAGTGAAAAAGGCACACACACACACACACACACACACAAACGTGTTTGAGTATTACTGTATGTGTAATGTATTAATGTGTGTTCCAGTTAAAAGTTTGTCTTTTGTCCTTTTCTGACCTCATGTAAGAAAATAATCTTCCTCTATTCTGATCTTGTGATTACAGTTTTTTACAATTGGTGACATTTCTCAATACTGAGTTCACTTTTCCAAAGCTCTTCACAGCACAGAAGAAGTCAACGTGGACTAAGCTGTGGATCACTTTTCATTGCTTTGACATAAAATGCATTCAATGACCACATCTTTCAAATTTCATGACCTGTTTTATCACTCAAACTCAACCACCTCTGTGTATTTAGAGAGTATGAAAGACTGGTGCCAGGTGAGGAAAGGGAGCACATGAGGCCTTATCCTCCATTCAACAAACCCCATAAAGGAATTATTTTCCTCGTGGAGGTGGAAAGTTTATGACTACCAGCCACATGATCAGATGTCCCTCTTGGACACAATGAATGCTGAGTGTCTGGACATATCTGCCGAAGACTGCCAGGGATGGATCAGGCATGCAAAAAGATTCTTTGCCAGGTGTACTGCAAGAGAGGACATAAGGTGTGATGTGGAGGAAAACTTGTGGCCAAATTCAGAAGACAGGGTTGACTAGTTGTACCAAGCTGCATGTCAGTAAAGAGGACTGTCTAAACAGTTTTGAAAATGTGGTCTCAGTATAGAAAAATTAGTGTAAAAAACTGTAACATCCCATTTCAGTTACTCTTTTCAGGGCCACTATGTAGACTAGGGGTCAGTCCAAAACTTACGCAGAATTTCATTTTGGTAGTCGAGGTCTACAGTACACATGACAATGCTGCATTGCCAACATGACAAAGCAGGCAAGGTGTCCCAGACCCCCAGGTCCCCGGAAAGCTCCAGATTCACCGCATGTCAGTGGGTTCTGGTAATTTGATTAACTGCAAAAAGGCAGGTTCTGCATCAAATGTTGTGACCCTGTCTTGTTTTAAGTTTATATTGTGCTTGCATGATCCAGTTCCTAAAATAAGTTGTGTTCAGTCTAACTAGCACAAACTAAATGACTCATGGAAACATCTGGGACCAGGTAGCATTACTCCAGGATATGGTACATATACTGTATAATGTCAAGTCAGTTTTATCTATATAGCCCAATATCACAAATCACAATTTGCCCCAAGGGGCTTTACTTGCACAGAGGGGGGTTAGTGGGGGTTCAAAGGCAGCTCAGCAAATGTTGGGGAGACTAATATATAAAAAGAACAATCCAGTGGCACCCTGACCCAAGCTAAATGACCTGTCAAAATTAAAATTACTCCCAGGAGAAGGAGACAGGGCACATCTTGCTGCCCAATATGTATCAATATGCCACAACCTGAGGGACAATGAATGACACACACACACACACACACACACACACACACACACTCCTAATTTTTTTTTGCAATGTTTATGTAGTTTTCACTTACTTGTATTTGTATTTTTAAACCGCAAGACAATATTTATTATTATCATTATTATTATTACTATATTATTTTACTTATCTCTATATATTTTAATGGCACATTTTTTCTGTTTATGTTTTTATTTACACGTGCTTTGGCAATGTTACCATCTGTTTCCCATGCCAATAAAGCCCAACTGAAATGAATTGAGAGAGAGAGAGTTGGGTGTTCTCCGTCTTCTCTGGTTGTTATTCACATGGTCACCTTTCCGATTAATTAAAGTGCTTCCTGTCACACACACTTAAACCGGAAATGGAAAAGCATTGCAGTGCACTTTTTTGATTCTGGCTGCGGTTTTGATCATATTGCGGCAAAATAGAAAAATGTGTGGAAACAGATACTAAGTAACTACTGCAGGGAGCGCGGTTGAATCACTGCGCGCGCCTCCGTAGGATCTCCTCTTCCTGCCGTCACACCCACTGCTCGGTGTTGTGGGTTCACCCCGTAGAGAAGGGGAGGACCGACGGCGCACACAAGCAGCAGAGAGTGCTGCAGTGCGAGCGCAGCGGGGGGACTAGGAAGCGGAGAGAAAAAGACGAACCAAAACACACACACACACACACACACATCAGCATCCTTATTGTCGAAACTTGGTCTATGGGGAGATCTGCAGCGACACCGTAGCGACGCAGGCCGACATGGAAGAGTATTTGCGGAGGGTCCAGAGCAGACTCGGGGTGAGTTGAGAGCCTTCAGCGGCGTTAAAACCAGGTTGTGGCTGTAATGAAGGAGACCATGACGGGAAGGCTGATACTGCTGTGCTACAGGCTGCGTTCCTGTTGCTGACAAAAGCTCACGGCAAAAGCCTCTCACGTCCCTTCGGTCCCCCAAGCACCTGTAGATCGACAATATGACAGTACAGGGGAAAAGGAAGGCGTGTTTGGCCCTATACAATAAGCTCGTTGTGTTTACAGGGACATAAGTGTGTGAGTTTGAATGAGGAGCTGATTTTTAATGAGGGGGAGGCGTGACATCAACAAGTTTAGCCAGAGGCTGTCCTTCCTGCTATCTGGTTGCTCTGCAGATACTGACTCATAATTTGCATTTGATCCAGGAGTGAATATCTGTTCACACATTAAAAAAAGCCTCATGCAAATACTAAACAACCTAATTTATATAGATTCAATGACTGTGGAGCCTTTGGGGCATATGTACTTACATATTGTTATAGATTATAGGTATGTGGTTCTATTCTTTCTACATTTCTGGTCTTGGCCTGTATACATTTGGTCTGTCAGGAGGGCACTGCAACACTTGCACAGATGTTCACATCAGGGAGCCTTTCATGGATGATGCACATGCCTTGAGGCTATATGGGCTATAGGGCCCCTAAAACTGCTCTGTCTACATGTGCTTGTTTAAATGGCATGACCATATTATTAGCTGCAGTGCATGGCCATGACAGTATCTTTCAAAGGTTTTGAGCTGAACACACACATTCTTGACCTCGTTGACTTTAAAGCCTCACCTTAAAGTCTTTTTAGTAGCTTTTCTAAGAGCTTTCAATCATATCACCTAATCTTCTTCAGCAGATGAAGACTGAGTATATGCAATCTCTATGTACCTTGTACTGTTAGTCACCCACAGGGTATAGGCACGTGTATTGTCTGAGCATGTCAAAGCTCAGAAAGTCCAAACTGTACACTTCCTGGCCATTTAGGTAATAACATATAGGTGATGGTGTTCATGTGTACAAAAGCTGATTTAGTAGTTAGTAATAGTAAAACATGCTTTTGATGTTGGGAAATTCTGAAGTTGAACATAACATGAACTAAAAGATTTTTAATTAAAGGGATACTAGAGAAAATGTGTTGATTTGTACACCGATATGTTGTTACAACATTTCATACACTGTTGATATAACCCAGTATAGATGCTTGTGTTTGCTTTATTCTCTTAATTAATAATATTTTCAGCCATGCTACAATATTCAGAATATTCAGTTTATTCACGTAACAGGTGTCTGTCAGCACAATACAAACATGCATATGAACAGCCTGTCTGGAATGAAATTTAAAGAGGATAAGAGCTTTTATCTGGGATGTACTTCATGTAAACGTAGGGAAAGCTGAGGAGAAGAAAAGATCAAAGAAGCAAATCCGCAGATCAGAGCACAGCAGGGTAATTGAGTGATAAGGAGGGCAACTGATGAGTGTCATGGAGGTTGCAGATAAAGTGTAACACATGTCATGATTGTTAACCGTTTCTCTCTCTTGCACACACACACACCTGTGCACACAGACACACTTTATCTCTCTCCCTTATAAACTTTGATGCGTCACTATTTTGCTGGCCACTATCTACTCTCTGTCATTCTCCCTGTCTCTCTCTCTACTCTCTGGATGGCCACCGTCCAGAACATCCATACCTCTAATTGACCTGGCTCTTAGTGCTTACTGAACCTGTCTTTCTTTCTCTCTTAGTTTTTCTCTGTATAGCTCCACGGCTCTCCTTCCTTCACTCTCCCATCGTTTGGCATAAAGCTGAAGCAATGTGCTGAGTGGACTTCCGCCATCTGTCCTTCTCAGTCTGCACACTAATACACACACACACACACCTAAAAAGGGTTTTTAGGACCACTTTGATTCTGGCTTTGGCTTTGTGCTTAGTACCAAAGTTTGATCATTCAGTCTTAAAAAGAATAGGTCACTTTCAAACCCTATGTGTGTCTAGGGTGTGCTAACATTTGTTACTATTCATCCCAGTAAATGTTTACTACAACACATAATAGTTGAGACGTAAAACGAATTGCTAGATTAGAGTTCCAAGTTGCCTTCACTGCTTTTCTAGGCCCCCCTGCTGTGAAAAGGAAGATTGGCTAAGGAAAGTGCAATCATTTTAAAAGTATTTATTAGTATGACTGAACCAAAAGGTAATGTAAAAACAAAAACAAAACAAACATTTTTGTGGACTGACATGTTCTTCATCAGAATATTGATACCATCTTTCATGAGTTAATGGAGTGTCCTTTTAAACTGCCTTTCTTTCTTTGTGTGAAGAACATGGTGATTGTTCCACTAAACATCTTCTTCTTTTCCTTTTGGCTGTTCCCTTTTAGGGGTTGCCACAGCAAATCATGTGCCTCCATCTAACACTGTCCTCTGCATCCTCTTCACTTGTTTGTTCCACTAAACATATTTCACACAAATCACCAAGTCTTTTCTTCTTTTTTCTAATACGAATGGTGTCAATTATACAGCAAGGCATGCATTAGATGTAATGAAAATGAAAAAATCCCAAAAAGTGTAAATCTATAGATGTAGATTATGTAATGGCTGCCTCTCATTCTCAGCCCAGGTCCTTCCTGTCTGGAGTTTTTGTATTTGGCTTGTGTTAAGAGGGCTTCCTCTGGGTGCTTCACTTTAGAGACATGCAGTTGCGGTGTAATTGAGACTCCCATAGATGTGATTAGTAGAAATGCTCGTGTGTGATGGTTTGGTGACTTGGTCAAAGTGTTTCCTTGGCTTCAATCTAATGTGCTTGGACAGGCTCCAGTTGCTCCAATGGTTAAAAACACCACAAATTTAAACATTTACTATTTCAGAATACATTTAAAGGTTGTATTTAACAGCTTTTATACAAGGAGCAATTACTGTAAGCGAGTAAATCTCCTCATTTCAGGGTGGTATTTGGCTGAAAATATACATTGATGCAGCTGAGGATCTAAAAAAGATTCATCCGAACCTGGCCTGCGATGACCGAAAAAGGAGAGGAGAGGAGAAGGCTTGAATGTGGTGACACAGGGAGATAGAGCTCATAGGGAGAGCACTCCTATTGAAGGATATCAGATGGCCAATGCATGCTTGTGTGCACAGTGCTGCAGTGTAACAGACAGAGTGGCCTTTTCTCCCGCTAATGCATCGCTTCCTTTCTATCTAGTATTGATTTATTCTCCCTCTCTCTCGCTCCCTACTATGAAGGAACCAGCTGCAGACCTCTTCCCCCACTCCTCTTTCTCTCTCTCACACCTCCTCTTTCTGTTCCTCCCTTCAGCTCCCTCTTCCTAGTGCTCTCCTTCCCTTTCTTTGCCTCACATTTTCACTACCTCTTATCTAATTTCTTCTCCCTATCATATTTTTTCACCTGTCTATCCCCCTTTTTTCCCTGTTAATTTCCCCCCCACCTCTTCTACATGTGTGACTTATCAATCTGCTGCCCATACTCCCTATATTTCAGCCCCCTTTTTCCTAAGCCTCTTTGAACTCATTGCCCTCCTTCCTCCAATCTCACTACACTCCTTCCTTTCTCATTCTAAGTCTAATCAACTGCCTCTAAACTCTCTCTTCCCCTCCCTCTCTGTGCTTTGGCCCCTCATTTCTTCTCTCCTCATTTAATTTATCTACATGGCCTCGATGGTGAGGCCCTATGAACAGAAACCAGACACTAACTCCATTCCATATGCATTACTACCAGTACTTTATTCATCTATCCCTGCCATAAAGCTCCCTTAAATCACCAGACTCCAGTATATATTTGACATGTCAACAAATGTGCTAAGTATCAGCTAAGCCTCCAGGATGATATTTGAGAAAGCAGGATTACCCAATTAAATAAAAGTTAATAAGTCATTGCAGTCTTTGCATGTTTTGAATGTTTTAACCCATTAACCCATTACACATTTACATTACTGCTGACTGATTTTCTACTTTCAAGGCAGCCACTGACTTCCATTAGTTTCTGTATAGTAAGAAAATGACTGGCAGAGACTTGAAATCTGTTTAAAAATAGGCAATCCATCACAGTTAAAATTTAGTCTCCTTTGTTTTTAGATGAAAAGCTTCTCATGGAACTGGCTTATAACTGATTCACAGTTCACTGTCATTCAATAAGGTCTAGCCAGCTGCAGATTGTCCACAAGGGAAAGTTGTTCTGTCACTGGCAAACCAACTGTACACATGCTAATCTGCATCACCTATAAGATAGGAAAGTTATAGCAGCATCCTAGACCTGCAGATGTGTTAGTATCGCCACCTACAGACAAAGAAAGTAGCAGCTGCTGCCGTTTTAACAGCTCTGCCACGTGCAGGTAATTAGTGGGTTTTCTTTCAATGTTTTAAATTCCTCTTAAAATATAATCTTTTTGATGATATATGTGTTTGCTAATTGTTTGATTTCCACATTTCATATTCCAACAACATTGCTTGAATATGAACAGAGCTTTACGGCTCTGCAGGAGCTGACTGTTGTGTAAATCTCAGATGTTGGCACCTCTATGATGCAACAGCATTTTTCTCACAATAATTATGTGCTGTCATTAATAAAAAGAAATGACTCACTGTTCACTGTGATGGGAGGAACTCATTCTAAAGATGCTTAGAGGAAAAACTGGGCTTGTGACTGTAAGGTTGCCAATTTGGGCTACCTGCAAGAATCTAGCCAGGAAACATGAATAGTCAATGCTTCCTACCTGTTTTTGTCTCTGTAAGCGTGTTTCTTCCCCTTCACTGCTCCATCCTCTCCCATCAGAGCATCCTACAAGCCCATTAAGATATGCTACAGATAGACAGGATATTCATTGTATCCACATTTTGCTTCTTGATTAATGGCGCAGGCTTCAGGGCAGTGAGTCAGCTTATCTGGTTTAGATATAACATTACAGAGTGAACACAGAACACTCAGAGCAAGATGTCGATGGTTGAGGGTGATTTTGTTCCCAATTACCAAAAAATGATTTTTGATTGCAAAAATGTGTTTCCTTTTACTTTCAGTAAATGTAATTAATGAGGATTCATGTCATTTGCTAATTTCTATTAAGATGTTTGGAATTTCTAAAAGGTTTTATTAGTTTTTTTCTCATAAAGACAAATGTCAAGAGACCTGACCTTTTGATGCGTGGCCCCCATTTAACTGTACATAAATACCTGTTTTTAAATACCAATGCTGGAATCAGGCTATGAAAGTCAGGAATGGCTTCATAAAATATCTGCTCTATTAAAATCTAATACAAAGACTCCCAGTCAATAAATGAAGGGAGAAACTTAATTTTCTGCCTTTTTCACCCATAGATGAACATTTAATCTCTGTAAGGAAGCTGTCATTAATGTCCACTTAACCTAATGAGTTAAATTTGTCTGCACTGTTTAGTGAAATTAATGGAACTCATCAGTTCTCTGATAAAGTGTGTTACTCTGAGTTAGCAGTGAAAAAGTTTCTCTCACTAATTTAGACTGTTGCGTCGCTGTTACAACTGATTTTGCTTCTAGTGTAGTGCATATTTAATTGTATCCTCTTTCAAGCATGAGCTAAACCTTGCAGCAACAATTTTTCATTATTAATGCATACTGTTGGTTTCAAACTGATGCAGTCATCTAACACAGTCATGCTGGCTCAAGGAGTTTCAAGTGATATAGTTACATTGGATCAGCTATCAAATCAAACAGTGATTTACAGTACAGTCCCCTGCATCCTTTGTTGGATGTTGGAAAAAAAGGGATTAAGTATCACTGAATGATGTCACGTCGAGCATATTTAGGAATGAAAAACACACCTAACAACAGCCTTGTATGTTTGTGTGTGTGTTTCCAGGCAGATACATTAGAGGATCCCATCCATGCTGTTTTAGGCGGACCAGAGCCAGATGTTGACACTGTGGCCGCGACACTGTGCTTAGCACTGCACCTCGGCCAGGTAACATTAATTCTGTCTGTTTGTGTGCATGTGTTTTCTGCTTAACATGTGAAAACCAAACTTTTTCAGATGGTTAAAGTTGAAGTTTTCAAGTCAAGTCAGTTTTATCTATATAGGCAGAGGTCCTACCAGAGCTTGGCAGCACCTAGAAGTTGAACCAACTCTTGTGAATGTATATTGTAAGCCCTCACTTTAGAAACTTGCGCTGTGTCCCAAATCCCAAATGTGTTAACGTTTCATATACAGTGGTAGCCATTGCGCAAATTTCCTTTTCTTGTTTCAGAGGACTGCACTGTTTCCAAAAATGTCATCTTTCACAGTACCAGTCATTTGAAAACTGGGAACATTGTTATGGCTTTATCTGGCTGTTTGCCCAATGAACCACTATTTGTATGGTAATACACAAAAAATAAAAAGGAGCTGGCATTCAGTGCAAGCTAAAGGGCTACCTTGACAATGGCAAATATGTCATATGCTAAACAGTGGATTGGCAGTAGGAAAAACAAAATGCTCAGAGAAGGTTAAACACAGTCCACTATGAAAATGCCTTTCAGTTCACTGTAGATATTCATCTGTTCCACTGAGATGCTCCTAAGTTTGAGCCACTTCCACTTTGTTTCACTGTACAAAGATACTTTCACTGTAGTGGTAAAACTTATATATTGTAAAATAAAGTATTCTAAATATTGTATAGTTTTTGGTGCACTTGTATATGCAACAATCTCATAACATACTGCATTTATATTTTACATCTTTATCTAATCAAATAAAACATATTAATTGCTTAACTTTGTGATTCCAAGTCAGTTTTTTTTTTGTTTTTTTCATTTTGACATGCATCTGGTTACATATACTTTCTGTGTCTGTGTGCTCCAGAAGGAGCCGTCAGGTGGAGTGTGTGTGCCTGTGCTGTGCGGCCGGCGATGTGACGCTGTGTTGCCCGGGGAGACGGTGAGGTATCTGAGGAGGGCGAAAATTTGTGAGAGCTCGCTGCTGTGGAGGGAGGACGTAGACCTCGTGAAACTTCATCACACCGGAAAACTCTCACTCACTCTGCTGAGAGATGGACTGCTAGATAGGTAAACACACTTACATACATATGCAAATCATGTCAAAGCTCACACACCAGGTCGGTTTGTAGATAACTTCAGCTAATCCTTAACTTCTTTACAGATGAGACACCAGGGAAGTTGCTAAAATCTTACCTGGGAGTGGGTTCCGTGAATTTAGAATGTTTTATATTTCACCGGACCAACACTAATTAATGTGTTTACAGGTGATACTGAAGCGCACACACACACACACACACAGACCACAAACATTTGCGGACACAGTGGGTTCTGGCTGAGAACACTGTATTTGTTGATGCAAAAATGAGACTGAGAGTATGTTTGGGTGTGTATTTCAGGCCTACATTTGTTCATCACTCATGACCCAAAGGGGAGTTGTATTTATGCAAATGCCTCACAATCATCACTCCTTGCCCTGCAGCCATTCATATCTCCTTCACCCCCGTCTTCTCACTCTCCTAGCTCTGAGTACCACACTTTGGAGTCCAGCATCCTGCGAGTGGTCCATCACGACGGGCAGCAGGACGCAGGGGATGATGGTGCATCGTCTGCGGTGACAACAGTCGCCAGGGAGATTCTTCAAGAGGCAGCAGAGCACATCGGAGCAGCACAGGGGGAGACTCTCGGAGGTGAGGGAGGCGCAGGCGCCCCCCCCAGGGGGAGTAATGGGGCGATGAAGGAGGACACACACAAATCCCCTGACATGACTCGCTTAACACCCACCAGGAGAGATGGAGAAAGAGAGAGATGAGGGGTGGTGAGTGTGAGTCAAGGAAGAGCACAGAAAGACACACATAGTCCCATAGTTTGACTCTTTTTATTTAAGTTAGTTTAGTCTGTTAAGTTGTTTCTGTTTTGCCAGGTAGTCATATTTTCCCACCAAAGTAAGAAAAGTTGTTACAAGAAATCAAAGAGAAATCAGTAAATGTTTGAAAGAGGCAAAAGGAAAGCTAATAATAGAGAAAACAGTAAAAAGTAGAGAGGAGCAGAGAACAAAACTGTGTCTATGTGTGTACTGTATGTATGAGAGGTTAATTAATTAATGGAGTAGTAACTTTGCAGTGTGTGTGTGTGTGTCTTTCATGTTCTTATATCCCGGTGGGGACTTTAATCTGAATGCACACTAACCCATGGGGACTTGTGTCAACATGGGGACAAAAATTTATGTCCCGGGTAGAAACTGCTTTTTGAGGGTTAAGACTTGGTTTTAGGGTACAGGTTACAATTAGGTTAAGGTTAGGGTAAGGGGCTAGGGAAAGCATTATGTCAATGATTGTCCCCTCAGGGATAGTGAAACAAACGTCTGTGTGTGTGTTGTTAAGTCAGTTAAACAGCCTGCCAAACTGGCACTCCAGTTGTCAATTTTAAGCAGCTGCGTAAAGGTTGGACAGGAGACATGACTGATCTCTGTTCAATAACGCTCTGCTGCTTTTCTTCTCTGCTGTCTCTCACTGTGATGTACAGACAGAGGAAAAGTGAATTAAAGTGGATGGAGTGAGAGGAAACGAGCAAAGTAAAGTCCAGAGACACAGACAGAAAAAGAGAGATGATTAGAGCAGGAGAGTGATGTACTGTGTAGCCCAGCTCTCGTATTTCTTTGTGAGAGTTCTTTGGACAGTGCATTTTCACGTTCATTGATTTCTAAAGAGACCAATACCTCAAGTCAATTCCTGATCCTCATAAGCTCTGTCTGAAGAAAAATGTTACAAGAGGACATATAGAACTTTTATGGGTTTATATACTGAACTGGCCATAGGCTATTTATGGCTATTTTAACAAAATTTCAGCTTTAAAAAAAAAAAGTACAGTATATGCACTATGTACAGTTGTACTGTACATTTTCTACAAACTGCATATTTTTGTGTTGTCTTGGTTAAAATAAGACCAATAGGAAATATTTGGGGGAGCATGGATTGCACAAAATTTTAAATATTTGAACCAGAAGTAGCTCACATGACCATGACATGTCCCAAATGTTACCTTTCATTAAATGTGAATGATTTACTAACTACTGTGGTACACAAGCGGTGCCACTGTGTACAAAGAGTATAAAGTTTAACCTTACAAACTGAATTTCCCCACACAGTTTCACCGAAAAGGACAAACATTTTGGCCAAAGGTTTTTAGTGTTCTTCCTGGTCCCTGATGGCAACTTTGCTTTCAATAACTAAATTAAAAGTGTTGCAAAAGAGGCAGTGTCAATTTTCATCATTATTTATTGAATCCAGCTCAACACAAGAGGTTAAAAAGGCAGTCATTAATTACTTTTATTGATATTATTGATTATTATTATTGATTGATCATAACTTAAAGTGGCCTGAAATGTACATAAATATAAAAGTCACTTTTCACAGTAAAAAAGTAAATAAAACAGAGACTCTATATCTATGAAGAGATAATATATCATGGGGAGATACAATATTCTATGTAAGTGTCTCTTCTTGGCTCAAGACCAAACTGTGTTGCAGCACTGGTTACTTGCCCTACACCGGAAGTTCAGGCTTGTAGATTAGCAGAAATTCATCAAGGACCCGATCAACTATACTGTCATGTTGTGCTTAATAATCAAATCTACATTGAACTTGCATGAACTTGTGAACAAGAGCCAGAGTGTGCGTGCTGAATGCACCCATATGTGTTGATGTGTTTATGTGTCTACAGAGGCCTTGCGGCTGCAAAGTGAAGCTTTGTGGATCAAACATGGCCGTCGGTCAGCACAACTGGAAGAGCTCATGAGATCTTTGGAGCAATGGAGTGATGTCACTGTGGGTCAACATGATAAGGCGAAGCTGAAAGGTGCTAATTTGAACATGCAGAGTAGCTGGGCTTTAATTGATCACAGTAGAGTTTATGCGTAGGAGAGAGAGAGAGAGAGATGGGGTGACATACAACCCATCTCTTCTCGATTATATGGATTGTGTCTTAACCTATGATATAGAACCTGTGCGTTCCTTCATGCAAGTTTGTTTTATTTGCATACCCATATGTGCTTCAGAGTTAGTAGTATGCATACAGTTTAGAATGAGTTGGAAATATATGATTATGCTCACCTAACCAATGTTATTTCGTCAATTAGTCTAATGTTATTGGCACTACCTTTTTGTAATTTGAGGTGTATTGTGTTATTTTGTGAAAGGTGATTTAAAATCTTCCCAGTTTGCATCATTATAAACAGCATTACAACAGTTAGGTACTTTTAACCAAAAAGCAGACACATTTACCATAGTTTGAGGCTCTCTCCATGTTGTGCTGTTGACAGAATTGTCAGGTCACATGAAAAAGTTCATTATAATCCCTGTAGTATCATATTTTGCTCACAGGCACATTTTCCAAGTATTGCAACACCCTTTCAATTACCTCTCACCTCTAGAGAGGACATTCATGCTTTTGTTTTTTTCTGTCTGTTGTGAAAATGTTTTGTATTCTTTTTGTGTGTGTTTTATATAACTGTTAGTCTGTTTGTGTGTGCTGACTGGATGTAGACTTGGAGCAGCTGCTGACTTTGGAGCTGAAGGAGTTTTCTGATGGAGAGATGACTATAGCGCTCACTTCAGTGACCATTGATGATGAAGTAAGTTTTTCTTATAAAAAACGCTTAAAATGCCTGATTCCATTTATTTATTTCTGTTCAGTCAATTACAACATAAATATAAACCAATTTACCAATGAAATTTAGTGTTTTTTTCTTTTGAAACATGACTAGATATTTCTGAATGTTGAAGAGAGTTTAATATTAACATTGTTTAATTAATGGGAAATTGAACCAGCAGCCAAGGCAGAAAACCCAATAAAGATTAAGTTAATTTATCTGAAGCTCAGTTGATGAATCATGTTAACTGGGAGAGAGTTTCAGATTTAAAGACCCTTTTCATGTCAATAACATTAAAAGACAATTGATAACTTCATTAAATACATTTTAAATGTGTCCATTTGACGCCATTATTAAATGGAAACTCTGTTTGTATGCGATATTTCTAACTACATGACAACAATTAAAACTATGCAAATTCTTAAGCTTTAAGAATCCACAGTTCATATAAATTCTACATGTGATATGTAAAGATAAATGTGCGGACATAGAAATATTGGCTAATTATTACACTTATTACTTCAATTATTGGCCTCATCAGCCCGAATATCATGGTGATTATATTGGGATATAATTCAGTCCACCTCTCTTTGTTGTTTTCAAAGAAGCTTAAGATAATTTGCATAGTCTTTTAAAAGAGAGATGGAAGCGAAAAAACTTGTTCCTAATAAAAAAGAATAAAACACTGTTTCTTTTTTAAAAAGTTACTTTTGACGGCTTTGATGTTTTGTACATCACACCTGCGCTGTGTCATTTTGGGGAGGTGTTGTTACGCAAGTAGAGGAGCCCCTCTGATGTTGTGATGTTCTGCATTTAGAGGCCTGAGAGCCTCACACACAACCAGGTATCACCTCCCTCCCCACTGATATCCTAAAATCCAACACACACACTGAAACGTACACACATTTTCACACACATTCGTGGAATGTGTTGACTTTTCTATCTTTCTCTGTCGCTCTCTTGTTCTTCCTCTTCACATTTGCAATCACACACACACACACACACACACACAGAGAGAGAGAGAGTGCTTTAAGCCTTTAAGCCTACCCCTTGCTTTTCTTCCTGCTGCAACTTCTAATGTGTTCACCCCCCCTCCCACCAGCACCACTACCCCCCCAAAAAAATCATTCATTATTTCTTTTATATCTCCTTCTCACTTCCAAAGCCCATTTTTCTCAGCGGCTGCCTAGTGTGCAGTATTAGGCTATGTGTAAAATAAATGATGTCTGTAGCCGTAGGGGTATGGCTCTGCCTCCCCCAGAAAACTACCTAATGTCCAAGGAACATTAAACACCCAGATCCTCGTTTAGCGAATAAATAACCATTCATTTGAATGGCTTTGTCTGTGTGTGCGCGCACTGGACTTTCTGTGCATATTTTACCAGCGCTGTGCCTACATGCTGCGTGGAGAGAGAGAGAGAGAGAGAGAGAGAGAGAGAGAGAGAGAGAGAGAGAGAGAGCCATTAGAGACTTAATATAGAATAAATGGCCAGGGGCCTCTGTGTTGCCAGCGGACCCTCCAACTCCACAGCGTCATGGTGGGTTACTAATGACCTGAGATCGGGCTCCAAAATGAACTCCTTATATGCATGTCATTTGCAGTGTGTATATATTTATATATTATTTTTTAATTGTGTTTGAAAAGAGAATAAAACGGTATGAGTGTCATTTATTGAGGGGTCTTAGGGAAGTTCTGCCTTAAATGATTCTTTCCAGAAAACTAAATAAATTAGATTCAATTAGTCTTTAATGGTTTATGTGTTTGTCAAAGTGTGTTTTTTGTCTGTGTGTGTGTGTGTGTGTGTGTGTGTGTGTGTGTGTGTTTGATAGCAGTTAGAGGACAGAGTTAGATTTTGGGGTAAAAAAATATCTGGCTGTGATTGCCTAGTTAGCAGAAGAAAAAGCTTCAGTGTGTTTGGTGTAACGATATGGACACATTGTATAGACTGACTAATGTATTTTTGTATACTGTACAAACATGCATTAGTCAGTCAGTGTGCGCTTTTATTGTGGAAGAGAAAAGTGGAAATGAATGAAGTTTCATTCTTTTAAAATCACAGTGCCTGTCTGGATGTTTCTGTGTGTCATTTGTATCTGCTCATCAACGTGCGCAAGGCAAATATTTCAGTTCCTCGAACAATATATCCATTCATTTGGCTGCAATGGCACAAAATACTGCTCAAAAATATCATTTAAAAAAAATTCCGATGAAGCTGCACATGAGTAACAATTATATTAATTTTTCTGTGAGGCTATGTGATGTTTTTTTGTAATTCAGCATATATAAACAGCTGTATAAAAGGCGTCACATTGCATATAATTGGCACAGTGGAGATAAATCTGTGAAAGCAGTAACTTACATAATTGCCAACCTTGTGCTTTGCTTTATTGCATATTGTAAATATTGTTGCATTAAGTGTGCCAATTCTCTGTCTGTATCATAAGAATGAGTATATGGATGAGAATAAGACTTTTCTGGCTGTCAGCTATAGCAATTGCTTGTTCATACAGCCCATACTTCAAGTTTTTGGTAGTTTTTTTCATTCTGCCCCTGCTACAACTGCAACTGTACTGAGCACATTCTCTTATTGTAGCAGTCAGTGCGTGTTGTAACATCTAAATCTAATGTGTGCAGTATTTATGTGTATATGTTTCACAAACACATACAATTACCAGCTTAAGTTATTCAATCTTAGTGAGTGACATAAAGTAAACAACTCATGGTTCATAGCACAGGCTGTGTTTTTATTGTTGTTGTCTGAATATTTGAAGCCCAGACCTGCAATTTTTACTGTAGCCTCACATACAAGTTGGGCTTTTTGTCATAGTCCTATGCAAACTATGAGCTTGAGCTGACATTTGGTAATTAAGGAAATAAATAACATAAGCCATACTCTATAATTAACACTAAAAGAAGTCCTTATGACTACAGTGGTCATATGTCAATTAAAACCTGCATGTTCTGTATAAAGGGGAACTTAAGGGAAGAATAAAGGTAAATACACTCCTTTTAAATCAGTCCATTGTTATCATTGTTAACAGTATATTGTACAAAATCCCTGATAGGTTAGATATTTGCTTAGATTTCTTTGGGCTAGGCATTTGAAGTATCTTACAGTAACTTAAATACAAGAAATGAAAGTACTAAAATTCTGTATTAGAAATCATCAGAAGCCTTTATAATAATTTCTAGTTATTATGTATCGTTTACATCTATTTTTGCTTGGCAGGTTTTTTTAATGTTATGACAGAATCGTATTGTGTCTTATGCATCATAACATTTTCTATATTTGCTGTTGTTTCTCTGTATATTTTACCGTAGACAAAGTATTCAGCCCACACAGTGTGGTATTTACATTTATGTGGTCAAGCCAACTGGGACTTTTTTTTTTTGAAAAGTTACCAATTTGTCTGTGTGTACAGAATGCACAGGAACAGTACATTGTCTAATGGACTGGTAGCTGCACTGTGTCAGCCAGCAGAAGAGGCACCACAGGAGCCAATAGGGGTCAAGAGCCTTGTTCAAGGGCACACAGTCATTGTGCAGCATCACCTGTAGATGTGAAAGATATGACAGCTAGTAGCTAAGTTGGTACAAGGTAATAAAGAAGTTGGAAGGCCTTTCTTGCTCAAATTAATAAACACACAAACACACAAAAAACACATTATTCACATATTCATGCCAGTGAGTGTGTTTGTGTGTCAGAGGTTTTTCATGGCTCACTAATTAGCGCTAGCAGATGAAGCAATGGTCGGATAAAGAGTTGGCATGCTGTGGAGTTGATGAACTGTGGAAAGGACAGGAGCCCACAGCCACACACATACACACACATAGTCATGAATATGTGAATAATGTGTTTTTTGCGTGTTAATATGGATATTTAAATAATACTTTTGTTCTGTGTGGGTGTGGCTATTGTAACTGTGTGTGTGTGAGTATCTGCTTATAAGATAACGCATCTGCATACGACTTAACATTATTTTGGACAATGGTTACTATTTTTCCGTTTTTATTGCTGTAATGTTTTATATTGTTGATTTTTTTTGTTCTATTCTTTTGTGCATGTGTTTATATGTCCATTTCTCCATCTGAGGTATGCTTTAGGTTTCATTTTGGCAACGATGATTGTCTCTAATGTGTTGTTTGTTCACAGTCCTCCGGCCCTTCTGTTTGTTTATGCAGGGACAGTTTTGCCCTACGCCACTTGCACAAATAATTATGCTCGCTAATGAAGGGGCCTGCAGCCACGGCACTCGGTAAATGCCTTTCTGATGAGAGACACTAGGAGACAGCAGGTGCAGGGTGGGCCTCCCAGGGACTAAGATTGAAGACCAGGAAGTCAGGGTGCCCCGCCCCTCCATCCCTCTATCTTTCTATTCCTCTCTGACTTCCTGGTTCTTTCCTTCTTGCTCCTCAGTGATTTTCTTGGCAAGAGTATCCATAAAGTACATACTGCTGTAGCCACTTCAGTTCTGGGGAGATTCAAATCATTTGATTCTAAACATAACACTCAATGTACAGTAGCCTGAGATTTGCAGATGCCATCAGGACACTAAAGTACATATACACATTTCCTAATTCTGTTTAGTGTTGTTTTTGTTGTAGCTTTTATATGGGAATATATTCAGAGTAATATACACACATAAGGATTATACAAAGAGGCATCACTTTTATTTGCTCTGTGAAAATAGTTTGATATAACTTTGTTTGGCTGTAACACATATTATATGAAGTGTTTCATATGCAAAAAATGGCATTTATTGAAACAAGTTTGGAAAACTGCTGCACAAGACAGTCATCATACTGTATCTTAAGTAACTTGCACTGATGTTTCTTCCTCATCATCATCTCTTCTGAAACTCTCATTCTTTCTCTTCCCCCATTTTCATTCTCCCCCAGTGGCTTCCTTAGGCTTTGAGGGCAAACAAATAAACAAAACAAAACATTTATAGACTCAGTGCTTGCATCTTGGCCCCCAAATCCCTGCACTTAGAGCTGAGTGAATGAAGCATGCGGAGAAGGCCCATATGAGAAAGACAGACAGAAAGACATTTGGGCTTCTTTCTCTGCAAACTTTTACCCCCTCCCCTTTTCCCTCTGTCTCTCCAAAAACTTCATAAGCAGTAATACTCTTGTGTACGTGTGTGTGCGCATGAGTGTGAACGAAAGTGTATGACTGTTGGTTTGTGAGCACATGCATGTGTGAGTTTGGCTGTGCATGTGTGTGTGGTAAGTGGTATATGTTGTGCATGTGTGTGTTTGAGCAGGGTGGTGTCAGCTCGCTCCTTGCCACCCCATTTGCTGTAGCTGTACCGCTGTGATCACAGACAGATGTATAAATCAAACCTTGCTTGATGGATTCATCAGGGTGGCGAAACGATCGCCTGAGAAGAACTCGCAACTCTCTCAGCGTTCTGTGTTCTGACGGAAAGGGTATGCAAAGAGCCTAAATGGATGAACGCTTGATTAATTCTTTGCCGGAGATGTTGGCGACAGCAGGAAATGTGTTTTTGCTTTGACTGTGTTTGCACGGGAATTTACGCGCACGGGGCGTGAGTTATGAGGCCTGAGTTTTGTACCTAAGGCTATTGTGCATAATGATGGCAGGTTGGGAGAACTGCAAGCAGTCGCTAAAGACTTGCTACCTGTGGAGCAAAGACAACCAGAGAGAGAGAGTGTGCGTGTGTGTGTGGGTGTGTGTGTGTACTTTGGGGCCTAGTGTGGGAAAAAGATGAAGCTGCAAAGTGTGTGAGAGCAAGAGATGAAGAGGCAAAGTGTGACAGGGAAACAGAGAGACACAGGTGAGTGAGGGAGGGAGGGAACAAACGAAATAAAAGCAGAAGATTTGGGTAAAGGAAACCTAAAGGAAAGGATGCCATTAGAACAATAAACAACAGATGTAACACACAAAGTTATATTAAAGGAGGAAAAATTCCCCTTTGATGCACATATTCACTGTACGACATGAGATACTGAACATGGGTTCAACCTGCTTTTAACTATTCACACCATCAATCACTGGTAAATACCTGGTCCTCAAAGATCTGGCAGCAACTGTAATTCCACAAAGTACAGATTTTTCTGTCGTTAGACTGTCATTAGAAGTGGTCAGTGAAAAGTTGTCTTACACTGGGAGATGCTGTGCACAAAGGGGTGCTCTTCAACGATTTTCGATCTGTATTCCATCACTTTTAAAGTTAATGCAGAAACCTGTGCTCTAGTGAAGCATCTTGGCGATCAGGAGGATCAGAAATCAGGTCTGAGAGGGCTAGAAGAATGTCTACAGAGGAGAAAAGCTTTTATTTGTTGTCATATTACCACACCTCAGGTTCCTTAATCGAAACCCATAACTCTAAAAAAAAAAAAAAAAATTTTTGTTTCAAAACAAAGCCAGGTCAAATAGCTTATGCTGACACTATCACCATCACAAACAGATTATTTTTCCTTCAGCTGCAGGTGTAAAAGCTTTTGGAAATCCTTGATATTCTGCTAAAGGTTTTTAGTGTTGCTTTCCCTATACGTGTATTACTATTTTTGTGTTGTGTTGCATGTTTTCTTTGTTTCTTGTTATTATTTTAATATTTCTTTCATTTTGTTTTTGTTGCTTTTTATGTTTTCTGTTATTTATGTTGAAAACTGAACATTTGAAAAAAGTTTGTCTTTGAGTATAAATAATGATTAAATGAACTAAGCACAAATAAAATGAACTTTTGCATCAGTGAAACATCACTACCCAAAATACCACCTGCTACAACTACCCTGCTCTTGATGAATACTTACTTTTTACATACTCATCAAAAAATAACACCATTTCGAAACTGAAAACAAGTATACTTATCGATACTGAGTGATTACAGTCCTCACTTTTAGATTTGCTGTAGCTCATCTGTAGTACTTTCATGGCAAAACTGCCATATTGTTAACAGCATGCTTTTCTCTGGTGAAGTTTAAAGAATTAAAACTGTTATTATTTGAAATATCTGCAGTAGCAGAATATTCTTTCCAGTGACTGACGGCTGTTAAATAAAATTTAAAGTTTAATAAAAAAGTAAGTACAGTGAATGGTATAAAGGGAAAACCCTTTGTTTGTCATATCTCAGCTTACCAAAAGCTCAACAAATGTGTCTGGATACTAAGGTTCTTGGAGACAGTTAGCAAGTGGATTTTTATAGCTAATATGTTGGTAATTTATAAGAAAAGGCAATCTGTGTATCTGGGGGTGGCAGAAAGAGGGAGAAAGAGAAGGGGCAGGCAATATGAGTAGTAATTTACTCAGTTAAGAGCCAAATGGCAGACAGACTGTCGCCCTGCGTGTTATCTCAGAGATTTGCACTCTCCTCGTTTTCTGACTGTATTTTCTTGCCTGTGTGTGTGTGTGTGTGTGTGTGTGTGTGTGTGTGTGTGTGTGTATATGCACGCAGTTGGGTAGTAGCTTTAGAGTATCAGCATCACTTGAGCATTTCTTTGTATATTGTACTGTAAATCATGAAGACTTCATTGCTTTACCAGGGCTCATATGTGTATATACTGGTACATGTTTGTTCACTGAGATTACAGTAGACGACTGCAGGCGGATTTATGTGTGTAGCTGCATGTGTTAGGGTTACATGTGCCTTTACTTGTGTGTTTGTACTTATGTGAGTGAATATGTGTGTTTTAACGAATCTTGGGAAGCTTCATTGCACTCATCAGGATATCAGTGTTGAGAAATGGCAGTGTCACTGAAGTGACAGTTGTGTTTGTGTGTGAGGATTGATGGGCCTGAGTCTGACAGCCGCCATATTGTGAAGAGAGAGAAGGATGGGATGGAGGGAGGAACAGGAGGAGGAGTATTGTAGCCCCCTCATCCTCACAGGTTAATATTGACACAGCCTGGGCAGATACAGCGCCTGCAGCGCTCATCAGTCACTTTCAGTGGACCCATACAAATACACTCACACACACACACACACACACACACACACACACACACACACACACACAGGCTCAAGCAGAGAGAAGGACCACACACACTGTAAGACACAGCACACAGAAAAAAATACAAACACACTTTCAAAGTCAGCCAGAAACACGGACTATTTGGACACGTCAGGCAACATGAACAGAAATATGTTTTCAAGAATACCACACACACACAAATGTCAATCTTGGGATTCCTCTGTTAGCTTTACTAAGACTACAGTATCTCTTTTGTTTAAAAGTTCTACTTAAGTAAGCACAACAACAATTTTGAGAACTTCACAAAACAAACAGTTGTACAATAAATCTAGATTAATCAAGCAAATATGTTTTCAAGTATCACTTTGCACACTTTATGCGTAACCCTGCGTTGCAAATTATGGTTGCCAAAACATTGTTGTTAATCATTTCAGAAAGAAAGAAAAAGCAAGTTCCCTTGACAAACAAAACAATTAATTAATGCAACTTTCTGTCCATCAATCGTGTGTGTCACTGAATTACCATAATCTGTGCATGGTGGCTGTTTTAAGAGCAAACAGTTAATTTCCAAACAATAAATCACAAAGTGTCTCTCTACCCCTCTGTGCGCTTTGACAGCTTCGTCTCTCACTGCTACAGATGAAGGCTTACTTGAAACCACTTCAGTTTTACAAAAAAATTTAATCATATGCGCAATAAAAGGCAGGGGTCTAACAAAGTTTCCCATATAGCTGTAACAAAAATGTTAGGAAATTTGTATTTCATTCATTTCATTTCACACTGTATCATTTTCAGACTATCACAATAAAATGTAATAATTGCTCATTATTAGTTCATTAATAATATAATTTCAAAAAAGTTGGAACTATGGGCATCTGTCAAGCAGCTTGCCTTGATCTTGATTCCTTATTCCTTTTTTCTTTTTTTATTTCTGTCTTTTTGCTTGTATTTTTTTAATCTCTCTTCCAGGACTGGCATGGTTATGTGGAGGGGTTGAAATCTTTCAGTCAACGCCATGGCTATGATGGTCTGGTGGGTCTCTTGTCCATCACTGATACACTTCATCATCCCCGCCAGCAGGTGGCTGTCTACTCCAACAACACAGATTTCCTAAACCAGGTAAATAAATTTAAGACCACCAACAAAGCCACTTATAGTATGTCAAGGCTTCTTTGATAGACACAACTGGAAATAGGCATTGTAATGTCTCTTTTTTATTTGTCAATTTTCTTGAATTCCTAGATATCATTTTTCCTTTGCTAAACTATTAAGGATTGCAATAGCAACTTGACAGGAGGTGTGTTCAGAGGTGTGGGCTGTTAGTTTGGGTAAAGTGCCCTACGAGAAGGTTGCTCTGGTGAGGATACTCAGTGACAACACAGGTTGTTCTTTGAAATTAGGCAGGATTGTCATTAAGTCCTTCTTACATTAGTCAGTCAGCCTTCCCAGAAAACAAATAAAAAGGAATTGTTCAACATTTTGGGAATATGCGCTTATTTGCTTTCTTGACGAGAGCTAGATGAGTAGATTGATTCCACCATATCTGTCAAGTAAATACACAGCTACAGCCAGCCACCTGTTAGCTTAGCTTAGCAGCTCCCAGCCAAGAAATTGTCTGTTACATAACCTCCCTTAAAATATCACCTTTTTACTCTTCAGTTTTGTACAAATTAAACAAACAAGATATATTGTGTTAATTAGTGAGCTTTGGAGGTACTAGTAGGCAGATTTTGTTGCCTTTGGACAGAGTCATGCTAGCTGTTTCCGCCTCTTTGTGCTAAGCTAAGCTCACCAGCTGCTAGCTGTAGCCTCATATACTGGACAGACATGAGAGTGGTATCGACCTTCTCATCTCGCTCTCTATTACAACATGGTGGCTTTCATTGCAGATCTGCCATGAGTTGGAAGAGTCTTCCAGCTGGTCTCTTTCTGGTGAATTGGAGGTCAGGGAGAGTCTCCAGGTATACCACATACCTATAAACACCTCCTTATCTTCTGGTACTCCTTCTCTGCTGGTAGAAGAAATACAGGGCATCCTCAAGGACTTTGTTGACAGGCAGAGCTCTCTTGCCTACTGCTGCCACCCCAGCAGTAGAACCTCTTCCACGGAGGGAGTTGCAGGCAGCGTGGAGTTCTCCCAGGGATCATCTGGTATCAATGACATGGATGGTTCTGACATAGAGAGAGCTGAGGGAAGCAGTGGAGATGTAGTGGCAATAGCAAGGTAATTAGATGCATCCCTTTGATTTTGTTTCATCCAGTTTCAGTGAAAGTCATTATTTATTCATGGACTTTAGGCAAACATTGACATTCAATGACAGTGTTGTTTATCTCTGTATATAGGGTGATGGCAGATGGTGAAGAGGACACAGTAGGTGTAGGAGTTGGTGCTGGTGGGGAGCTTGTGAGCCCTGACAGCGGTATGACCACCATCCGCAGCAGCCGCTCCTCCAAGGAGAGTTCAGTTTTCCTCAGTGATGACAGCCCAGTTGGTGAGGTTATAGCAGGAGGAGGGCCAGCAGCAGGGCCAGGAGGGCTCTTCATGAGAAACCCCTCTCCCCTGGGGTTGTTATCCCTCTCCCCTCCTGTCCCACCTGAGAGGAGGAAGCACCGCCCTAGCAGAAATAAGAGTGATAACTTTGACCTGTTTAGTTTTGACCCACTACATAGCAGTGACCACTCTATGCCAGCGGGAGGGGAATTGGCAAATTCTGGAGTAAGAGGAGATGAAGGAGAAAGAAGAGCAGGGAGCTCCAGCTTTTCAGAACTTGAAGAGCTGAGTTCACTGGATTTCTCTGCTCCCAATTCATTGGGCGGGTTTGAAAGTAGAAATTCTTCAACTGACCACCATGGTCAAATCCCTGGGAATGACATGATCGACACTGTGGTTCCTCCCACCCCAGTCAACAGCGTGGTTGGTAGCCGCCCGCCCAGCAGTTGCGGGGTCAGGTTCTTTCCAGAAGATGTAGTTGAAAGGATCAATGGCCTGCAGCACAAGGACAGTGTGTCATCGTCGTTGTCAGAGACCTGGGATGAACTTGGCTTTGACACACAAGGACCATTGTCCACAAGTGATAATAATGCCTGGAATAGGACCAAGGAACCCGAGAGCCCACAGAATATTATTGTGAAGGACGATAGAGGGAAAGAGTCAGTTAATGATATGACAGAACGAGAAAGCAGAGAAGAGATCTTAAAGTCAGAGAACGCCCACCAGAGGGGTAAAAGCCTTGAACCCCAGCTTAGTCTGATCACTGAGCAGACTGAATCATATGACAACTGGAACCCAGATACTGTTCTTAAGGATCAATGGAACCCTGTTTCTTTGGCTTATCTGCAATTGACACCACCAGAAGAGGATGTAACTGGAAAATGCAGGGCTGGTATCACTGGAGTGAAAGAAAAAACATCCTCATTGTCGAGAAAGAAAGCAATCCTAAACACGTTAACGCCAGACACATCTAAAGAAGAGGATGAATGGGTACAAGGAAAAAAAGGAGACAGACAAATGGAGCTCTTAGACTTCTGGACATACTCAGCTCAGAAGGGATTTCTCAAATCAGATAGTGGAACCACCACGTCTTACCCTGAATCACTAGATATGTGGAATATGACTATCCGGGATGATAGTCTATCACCTCTCACAACCCCAGACAACTTGTCTGAAAACTCAGGTTCTTTCTGTGGGGTGAACCACAATATTGGGGCTGGAGTGTCCGTGGAAAGTCCACTAGGATTCTCTGATGGAATGGTAATGTGGAACACCACCATACAGGAAGACAGCTCTTCCACAATAACAAGTCCCGAAGGACCTGAAAATGGAAAGGACCTTTCACACATGGGATCATTGGATGGCAGCAATTCTCCCAAGACACGTGCAAGCAAACAGGTGGAAGAAGAAATAGCTATAGAGGAGGAGAGAGGTATAAATAAAGTACTTAGTCAGACTCCTAAAGAAGTGGCGTGGGGAGGTAATGAGCAAGATGTGAAAATAGTCATAGAGGCGGCAGAAGGTAGAACACAGGGTGAGGAAACGGGTAACGATGACATTGACAGTGTTCAGAGCCAACAGTCTGTCTTGCAGAACTTGGCATCTGAACATTCAGAAGATGGGACTTCCCTATACCAAGGTACTGACATGTGGGACCTACCTGTCCCTGGCATGGTCACCTCTACTTCAGAATATGACAATATAGGAGCTGGCGTTTGGAGCCTGACATCCTCCCCGGACATCTATGCTAGCCCCGTAGTAGACATGATACAGGTAGAGGGGCAGTCTAGCCCTTTTGTAGCTGTGACAAAACCTACTCACATAGATGAGAGGCACGATCAATACCAGATGGCTGATCCTCTGGGAAAGACTGAATACAGAGCAGTAATTTCAGACAAAGAACAGCCAACCAACCAGGTGTTCCTATTTGAGGGAACTAGTGAGTTGGGTCACATCAGGGGTGGGGAAAGTTCAATTGAGAGTAAGTACGACAACAAATGTGAAGAAGGATCAGAGGAAGCTGATTGGATAGAGCAACCCAGTGATCATTCTCCATTTGTTCTGGTGGATTGCTCCACTGTCACTCAGGCCACTTCAGCCAATCGTCATTCAAGAGAAGCTACTGAGACTCAAATCCAGACTGACCAATTATTGTCCCCAAGCCTTGTTAATTGGGAGAATCTCATTTCCCAGAAACATGATTGCTCCGAATCAGCTTCATCATCACAGGATCTGCCGATCACAATGGGCCACAATGAAGATGGGCCTGCCACTGAAAGCCAAGGTGGTCCTATCAATGAGAGCATTGGAAGTGTGGAGGGTAAAACAACAGAAACCATGTCTCTGAGCTCTAGCTCTTGGGGGGATAGAGACACACTGAAGTATAGCCCCGACAGCCTTCATCCAGGTAGTCGAGATGAACTCAGGTCCAATTCTGACGGAGATTCATCTTCAGGCCTAGAAATGGAATACATCATCGTGTCTGGCACAGTAAAAGAAGCTGAGAGAGAGTGGTATGATAGGCCTAAACGGGGTGACAGGCAATCAAAAGGAACAAGAAAGTCCATGGAGACATTTAGCATGCTTTCTTATGCTGCCACAGCACTGCAAACCCAGGCCCAAGCTGCACATAGAGAGCACCAGGAGAACACAGAACAGAGTAGGCAAAACAAAATGATCAGTGGCACTGACAGTGCACTTAGTGCAGATACAGAGCAAAATCAAGCTGTCTTATCCACTGATTACCAAGCAAGTTTTGATAATGCCACTGAGCATCATATGGTGCCAGAAATGAACAGTCCCAGCCAATCAAAAAATAACTCTGAAGCTTTTCATCAGTCAGATTCAAGACCCACAGGTTGCAGTCAAACACAAGTAGAGGAAGGAAACTATGACGATAAATCAAGCATTGTGGCCAGAAGTGTGTCTCCATCATTAAGATATCCGTCAGATCACTTCCTGAAAACCAGAGAGGAAGTTTATGTCCATTCACAGATCTCAATGGAAGATTCAGATGAGGGTGGGCAGTCACCCTCTGCACCTCCACCATGTCCTACTTCATTGGGTGACTTTCAAGTCTGGAGGGGACAGTTAGCGAGACAGGACACACCTCAGACCACATCTGAACCACAATCCCCTGTATTTACCAACAGTTCAGTTTCCCACACCAGCTCTTTGATTGGCACCCCATTAAGTGAATCGGGTATTTCTACTGACAGAGGACTTGGATTACCATTTTCTGGAGATTTAATGGAAGAGGAGAATGATGAGGAAGAGCAGGAGGAAGAAACTGATATAGACCATACTACCCTGCCAAAATGGACTTCAGAAGTACAAAGTGAGAGGGAAGAAAGACAACAGTTAGGATCTTCTGATCTGCTAAGTTTCACTGAGGAGCTGATTGGAGGTTCTTCATTTCAACAAACAGATTTACAAACATTCGAGCCAAAAAGGGACAGATTCCTACAGAATACAGAGGATTGCTATGATGAACAACCTATAAGGACTGTTGGTTGTGATAAATGGTCGACTGAACAACAGATTAGAGACCATGAAGCTTCTCAAGATAGCTATTCACCTGTTTTAAGGTAAGCAATGCACCTCAAATCATATGCTTATGTTTTGAGCTCTGTGCTATTCTACTTCTGTCACATTTACAGTTATTCAAAAGTCAGTATAAATACGTAAAAACTAAAAACATGCAAACGAATTATCTTTTCATAAAAAGAGACAATATGAAGTTATTAGGCCATATACTCCTCTTAAAAGGTTGGTTAACCCAAATTGCAAAAAAACGTATTTCCTCATGTACATCTAGTGTATATCTGGCCAGATAGTTTGATTTGGTTGGTTTGATCTTCCAAGGTTTTGAGATATCTGTCTCTGAGATTTCTGCCTCCACCCCAATACAGTGGAAGTGAAGGAATTTAATTTTTGCTGATAGGCTACCAGTGAAATATGTAGAAGTATCTTTCCAGCATTCTTGCTTTTATTCATGACAGACTTTCTACACTATTCTTAGGCTGCCAACGGCCAGTGAATGAACGTTTGTGCCTGTCCTGCACACACACACACAGACACATAGACACGTGCCAACCACCCCTCCCCTCACTCTCCCTTAGTTCTCTGCTGGTTTTTGAGTCTCTACAGCTTTCTCAATGAAGTCTGTACGTCAGAGGAATATTAGCAACGCTGAACAGACTGTCGAAATCAAGCTAGAAGGCCCTCCTGAGGAACTGAGTCTGATGATGTGTGTGTGTGTGCGTGTTGTATGAGTGAGTGACAGACTGAGACTGACAAAGAGGATGTGAGAATGAATATTAGTGGTGTGACAGAAACAGATTATGTGTTTGTGTGTGTGTGTGTGTGTGTGTGTATGTTTGTGCATGCGTCCCACAAAAAGCATAGGTCCTGCAGGCTGCGTGTTTTATAAATCTGTTTACGCCTCATTAAATATGCATTACCTGCCTCATTACAGCTGGTGTCCCACCACAGCTAATGGAAACAGCTCCCCTAGCTCTCTTACAAGTTGTGTTTGTGAGTGTATGCATGCAAGCCTGTGTGTGTGTCTGTGCATAGGTAATACCCAACGTGTCAGACAATGAAAGTTTGTCCATGTAGCTTCAATTTTACATAACATATTTATGTCTGTGTTGTTTGTTTTTGTGTAATTGTTTTCAACATACTGTATGTGAAGCAGACTGTTTGCTACTCTCTTTATTATCGTAGACAAGTATTACAAGGTATGGTTATATATGAATGAATGGCATTTGATGTTGAGTTGTTAAGCAGAATCTTATTTCATTCAGATTTTCTTCTGGATTTAAACATTGTTAAAAGTAAACCTAAGAAAGGTGTTGAATGCATTTCCTTCCTCAGAAAACATTTGAAAAGCAGAATTGTTGGTAACTTTTTGAACCTGTATTGTTTACATCCATGTTTTCCTTGCTAGCAGTCCTCTTCTTCCCTGCTTTTGCTGGGGAAGTGCTGTGTTTCCTGCCGCATTACCGATATAACACTTGGATGCTCATGCACAAGCGTGTGTGTCCTCATGCATGTTCACGAGAACAAATGAAACAGGGACCCACTCGTAAAAACATTGCTCCATAGAGCTACTAGTGGTCAAAAACTCCACATGGTACCTTTTAATGTGAACCTCAGATATTTAAACTCACCAGTCTATTGAACAAGCTGAAGAACAAAAATTGCCCAATGAAAATTTGATCTTGCAAGCTGCTAATGAGAGTATACTGGGCAGTTTAAATGTGTGATATATTGATTTAAGTAGAACCCTAAAATGTTGTACATTTCAAAAATACGTAGCCCAGACATAGACGGTTGAGGTTCCCTGCATACCATTTGTATTTACAGTTCTTTCTGAATTTCTCCTTCTTTCTGTACCGATCTCCCATCCTCTATTTCCCTAAAAGAAGACACCAAGATGTGACATCACAACTTTCCTTCCAGCCAACCAACGAGAATGCTGCATACCAGTGGACAGGAAGTCAGAATGTGACTCAGGGTCAAACTCAATATGGCTACAACTACCACCACATTGACCAAAGAACTGAAAACCAGAGCGCTCACCCAGCCTGCGTAGATACTAAATCCAACAGCCAGCAAAACACCACAGATGTCTATGCTGAGTTTACAACTGATGCCACAGCTATACAGCATGGATCTGAGCAGGCCAAGAGTTATTACGAACCTGGAGTTAATGCCGAGTGCAGCTGGGTTGATCCAGGTTCCAAGTTTCAATATATGGCTGAAAGCCGGTATGGAGATGACTCTAACTCTTTGTGCGCTTCTGATATCCAGTGCTCTCAGTATCAAGCTGATGGCCAGAGTCAGTATGAGTCAGACCATGCTAATTACCAGTTTGATGGACAACCATTCTACCAATCAGATGTCCACCCTGAGAGGGAAGATCATGCACGGTATGTGCCGGAGGAATATGTTCACTTTCTTCTGGAAAGGTGAGCTTTCAATTTTGCCCCTCAGTAAATTCATCAGGTTCAACACTTTGTAAAACTTTAATTCTTAGTGCTCTCTAGAATCTAATAATATGTACTACTGGCAGGCCCATCTCCTCTCAGATAGTTTTTTTTTTTCATTGGTCTTTCTTAAAATCTGAAACATGATTATAGGGGTTTTCTGTCCATTATAAGTATGTGAAAGAGAGAGAGATCAACAGTGGATCTACACAGGTTTTCCAAAGCCTGCACTACTGTCTTTTACCACAAAGAGGCAGCACAGATCAATTTAAAACTATCATCAATCCTTTATCTTACAACATTTTTTTCTTTGTACCAAAGCAGCGATTATTCACATTATGGCTCACCTAAGATGTATTTTTTTCCAAGTCCAAATCAAAAGTCATGTTCTGGAATCAATATTCAGTCTGTGTACATGAATGCAAGAATGCTGTGTGGGTGTGTGTACACTGCAGTGTAATTGTTCCTCATTAGCATTTGCATCATGGTACTTGTTTTGCCCCACTTTGTAATTCTGATGACACGCCCCCTCTTTGGAATACATGACCCTCCCCTGTCTTTTATTCTGTGTGTATGTGTGTTTGCATACATACACAGCAGACATTTCCATAATCAAGTGGCCATGTGACTTGATTGTGGAAAGAGTGGTTCAGTAACTCATGGTGGGAGAAGACAGAGTGAGGGAAAGGTAGGTGTCCTCAGACAGAGATGTGTATCTGTGTGTCTTTGTGTCCATAATCATGTGTACTGGTTCTGCTTCTCTCTATTGTTAGGCCTTATGTTAATCAGAGTCTGTTAGAGGGGCTTTGGTTGGGGGAAGGTAGCAACACTGCTCAGTATTGTTTCCTCAGCCCACACGTGCAGCCTAGGAATGAAGCAGTGAGTCGCTTTCTCTACGTCTGCTTTGTCACTTCTGTAATCTTTCATGTCCAGAGTCAAACAAACAAATTTTAAACTCTTCTTCATTCAATGTCATGGGAAAAGTTAGATATTTTTTCTTTGTAGATGATTGGCTTGTTTGGTCCAATACTATGCATAGCTTTGCCTATGGTGGCAGTGTTGATAGCAATGATAATTTATGTTGTGGCTCATTATTGTATTTCTGTTCCTCTGAGCAGGCACTCCCAACTGGGAGACGGTGCAGCAGAGATGATGATGAAGATGGCCTCCAGTGAGGAAGCAGCTGAGGAGATGGATAACAGAGAAGGTAAATAAACAGCAAGATAAACTAAACTCATATTGCTCCTGTTATTTAAAATATTTGGATATTTTAGTGCTGATGATTTTTGTTGCACCTTATAGCTAAAAGGTTAGAGGTATAGGCTTAAATGTATATCATAAGATGGATATCAATATTTAATGTTTTGTGGAGGTTAAGAAACTGTTTTGACTGTGTTTAGCAGTCTAAAGGAATGATCAAAGAGGCTTTAGTTGGATTTATTGACAAATGCTTAACAGAAGTAGAAATGTACTCCCATTTTTTCATATGAAATTCTCTACTGCTCTGAGTTCTATCTTCTGTTGCCATAAAATTATGTACTCTTATCTATAGAAATGTCAACTTTTAACACCCTAGAAATTAGTGATCTTCTTTCATCATTATTCTTTTCAGACTTGCCCTAGTCAGGGGGGTCCATAACTTTTTTAAGGACAAGACCTAAATGTACCTTAACCTACAGCAATAAGACCAAGGCTTCTTAAAACATAGTCACATTAGGGGAACTTACAGTGGATCTACAACCTTTCTCTAAAAAAAACTAAGAAGAAAATTCAACCATCTCTCTTTGACCAGATCCACCCTCTTCTGCGGATCTGTCAGGCGGGTCCAATCAAAGGAGAAAGTTGGCAGCTCCACCAATGAATGTGTCACTGGACCGCAGTGAGGGGTCTCTTCTCTCAGAAGATGCCCTGGACACAGAGGACGAGGCTTTGGATACTGGTGATGACCTGGATGTCAACATAGATGAGCTGGACACACCTGATGAGGCCGAGTTTAACCAACACGGTGAGACACACACCTGAAGATAGATAGAACTCTAAATGTGCACACAGGGCATGCAGAGAGCCCGACACATAAACACAGTCACATTGTATATGGTATATTGTCCTAAAAAAAATTACAGTAAAAATACTAATTTCTTGTTACGTCATCTTGTAAATCTTAATTTTCATATAAGCTGTCTTTATGTCACAAACTGGACTCAGAAGAGTCTAATTTGGGTGCAGGAGCAGCATCAAGTGATGCTACCACAGGACACAGAGCAGCTGAGGAGAGCAGGCTGTGGAGGACTGTGGTGATTGGCGAGCAGGAGCATCGTATTGATATGAAGTGCATTGAGCCATACAAAAGAGTCATTTCTCATGGAGGTACGCAAACACAGATGCTTAAAATCCATGCCTACCAGTTTCTCCTGTATGTTTCATAGCTTTTGATCATTTGATCTTTGTTGATGCCCTCCCTCTTGATGCTCACCATTCAGTTGTATCTTGTTGTTTTTTCCCTTGTTTGGTAGAATCATATATTTACTTTATGATTTTATGCTTTGAACCTTATTCTTTAAAGGCAAGCACTCTATTAGTGTTGGAAAATACCAATTTGTCTGGTTTAACTTAGTCATATAAATATATTCCAGGCAATTCTTAACATTGTTGAACCATGGCTGCCAGACTCCAACTGTGCCGATTCTGCTTATGGAATCTGAATGCCCATCAACTCTCTTGATAACCTGTAATACTATAGAAGTAACCACACAGTGAAAGGGGGAAGAGTGGTTTACAGAGGTATGATCAGAACAGTTCTCATCTTAATATGCACTTGAATCACCGAACTTAAAATAAATCAATTCCAGTTATATATTAGAAACTTCTATAATGAAAGGTTCAGTGTTTTATCTTAAAATGTCCTTGTTTGGAAACTGAAGATAAGATCCCCATATAAGCCCCTTTTGCAGTGAATGTGGAGAGGTGGAGGGTTGTAAACTCCCACTCAAACACCTAACCATGACCCATATGTAGACTACAAAATAAGTATCTGCCATGTTAACAATGGTACAGATGGGCCAGCCTAAACAGTTTCATACACAATGAAAGTAAGGGTTGTGCATATGTACTGTGAGACCCACTGTAAGTTTTTGTGTTTATGTTTTATGTTTTCAGGTTATTACGCTGAACAGAATGCCATCATCGTGTTTGCAGCATGCTTCCTGCCAGACAGCAACTGTGACAATTACAATTATGTAATGGAAAACCTTTTTCTGTAAGTAAAGTTACACTACATGATCAAAAATATGTGGACATGTACAAGTTATTTGGAAATCTGAACATTACACCCATTTGTGATAGGTAAACATCTCATTACAAAACCATAGGCATTAATATGCTGCAATAACAACCTTCACTCTTCTGGCAAGGCTTTGAACAAGATTTTAAATCCAGGTTGGTGGGAATTGCTCCCATTCTTGTGGCTACAAGAGCACAACTGATGTCAGCCACTAGTGTTCGGCAATAAGACCTGGCTTGCAGTCGGTAGTCCAATTCATCCCAAAAGGTGTCAGATGGGGCTGAGGTCAAGCCAGCTGATTCATACTGTTCCTCCACACCAAACAATGAAAACCATTTCTTCACGGACCTTGTTTGTGCATGCAAGCGTTGTCATGTTGAAACAGGAAAAGGCCTTCCCCAAACTGTTGCCACAAAGTTCGAAGCACTGGGTCAAATATCATGATGTGCTGCATTAAGATTTTCCTTAATCGGAACTACCACTAAAAGCCCCAGACCAAAACTACACAATTAAATGTGGACTTAATTATTAAATTAATTATGCATATTATACCATTCAATTAAGAGGAAAAAATGCTTGTCTTGCTTTTGTTACAGTCCTTATGTGTTAACATATAATGATGATGATAATAATAATAATAATAACTATTTATATAGCACCTTTCAAAACAAAGTTACAAAGTGCTTTACAATAAAACCATATAGTAAAAGCAAATAAGATCCAAAACTTAAGAAATAAACTAGATAAAAATAATAATTGCAACAAATACCATCAGATTAAGAAGAAGCCATACGATAAAAGTGAGTCTTAAGAAGAGATTTAAAGGAGGAAACTGTGTTTGCCTGCCTGGAGACCTGGAGTTCCACAGCTGAGCGGCCCAAGAGCAAAAGCCCGGTCACCTTTAGTGACAACTTGAGTACCATTAGTAGGGCCCTGCCAGAGGATCTAAAGTGGCGATCAGCAAATCATAGATATAGGCAGGAGCCTGACCATTCAAGGCTTTAAAAACAAGCAGTAAAATCTTAAAAACAATTCTAAAACTCACAGGTAACCAGTGAAGTGCAGCAAGGATCAGTGTGATGTGGTTGCTTCTCTTAGTATGTGTTAAAAGCCTGGCAGTAGCGTTTTGTATTAGCTGCAATCTTTGGATGTTTCGCCTGCTGATTCCAGATAAAATGCATTGCAATAGTCAAGTCTGGAAGAGATAAAAGCATGGATGACCTTTTCTAGATCTTCAGAGGAAAGGAATGACCTGATCTTGGTTAGCTGTCTCAGTTGTGCAAAGCAGGACTGCACCACTTTAGTCACCTGAGCATCAAAGGACAATTCTGAATCAAAAATAACTCCTTTTTGAATATTATTAGATACTGATACCAACATAGTTCTTCAGACGGTTGATTAAGATATCATGGTCCACTGTGTCAAAGGCTGAGCTGAGGTCAAGGAGAATTAAATTGAGTACATGTCATAGTTTGGGGTTTTGTCCTGTTTCCTGTTTTATTTTTTAGTGTTCTCCTCTTCTCGTGTGTCTTGTGGCTTTACTTCCTGTCTTTGTTTGCTTTCCCTCTTGGCCTCCTTTGTTCATTGTCATGTGCCTTTTCGGTTGTACTTTGTCCCCGTGTCAAGCATCCCGGCATTTCTTAGCTGTGCGTTCTGTTGAGTTGATTCTGTGTTCCCTTGGACCTTGCCTGGATTGTGTACTTTTGAACTTTGCCTGCTCCCTGTTGGATTTGTTTGCCCACTTGGACTGATTCCCTGGTTTTGACCACTGCCTGCCCGTCTACCTGTACCTGTCTGCCTGTCTACCGGTCTGCCTTCCTGTGTCTGCCAGTAAACTCTTAAAATAAACCATTCAAGTCCTCATTCTGCTTCCTCCTGTCTGCGTTTGGGTCCAACCCCTTGTTCACCCTGAGTTTCCTGCTTGGCTACACGACAGTACAAGCCAGGGTCGGCTGCAAGCAATAGGTCATTTTGACCAGAGCAGTCTCGGTGCTGTGTTGGGAGCGGAAACCAGATTTTCAAAGATTTGAAAATTTTGAAGATTTTGTTGTTTATAAATGAAATCAGTTGAATGGACACAATTTTTTTCTAAAATCTTTGATTTTAAAAATGGCAATGTGGAGATGGGTCTAAAATTACTTACAGGGATCTAGAGAGGGCTTCTTTAAAAGAGGGTAAACAGTGGCATGTTTAAAATTGGAGGGGAAAATGCCAGTAGACAGAGAGCAGTTAATAATGGCTAAAATATCTGGACCAACTGTCTGAAATAATAGCTTTTAAAAACCAAGTGGAAATGCAGTCTGAAGGGCAGGTGGATGATTTTGAAAATAAAACAGTGCGTTCCAGGTTTGACAGAGATTTAATTTAAGTGGGTTAATGCCGAATATCCACTATTTTTTTATAAAAGAAATTAAGAAGTTTCTCACATCTCTCTAGAGTGGATTCAACTGGCTGGCTAGGTGGGGGACCAATGACAGAATTTATAGTTTTTAAAAAGGATTCTGGGATTGTGACCATGTCTAGTGATCAGGTCTGAAAAATAGGTGTTCCTTGCTTCTGTGATTTTACACTGATAAGTGGACATTAGGTTTTTTAGAGAAGCAAGGGTGGCACTGTGTTTATCCCTTTTCCACTTCCTGCATTGTCTCTTTAAGTTCTTTAATTCTTCATTTAACTGTGGCAGAGAAGAAGATTTCAGCTTTTTAAATCTGACTGGATCTACAGAATCTAGAAGGATTGTGCATGACCTGTTAAAACACTGACAGGCTCCTCTACAGAGAGGCCATGTTGTTCACTGGTATTCAAAAAAATGTATTTGAGACAGTAAAAGCTTGACAGAAGCGAAGAACAGACAGTGAATTCAGGGGGCGAGAACGAATAAATGTGGTGGTTTTGGGGTCAGGAGAAAGGAGTGGAACCGGGAAGAGCACTGCGTTGTGATCAGAGACGACAAAATCAAATTCACACAGAAACCATGGGAGAACACAAGGTCAAGTGTGTCCTTTGTCGTGGCTGGGCAGCTTCACATAGTGAGTCAAATTTAAAAGAATCTAAAAGTTTGATAAAATCAGAAGTAAACTAGAAGGAAGAAGGACAACAAACATGGATATTAAAATCACCAAGAATAAGAACTCATTGTCATATTGTAGAATAATTCCTGAATAAACTGGAGTTAATTTTAGGGGGTCGGTAGATTAAAACACATAAAATGGGCATACATTAAAAGTAAGACTCTCAAAGGTGGAGAAGCAGCCAAGCGAGACTGGGGAAAAGCTAAAAGCATTTGTGTGTATTACTGCAAGGCTGCCCCCTCGGCCTGTCAGTCTTGGCTGGTAGAAAAATATATAATCTGGGTAGTAATTGTTTTTGTGTAAACTGCGAGTAGATTTTGCTATTGCACACTGCCTTTCAGTAATCCTAACAGGAATGAATAAGATAGTGAGGGAAACAGAACCAGCACCAGCAGGACCTGCATTGTCTGGGACAGGGCTGTGAAGTACAGAGCTAGGGTGCTAGGCAGGCATTTGCTGGGGAAACCATCAATTAAGGCTAAAAGCAATAAAGTTACAAATACATCTGTTCCTTTCCTGTTGTGATGCAACCCATCATATTTAAACTGGTCCCACTCTGTCCAGAAGGAATCAAAATGACTAATAAAACCAAGTCCAGTGGGAGTAGTAAAATTTTGCATCCACAGGTGCAGACCAAAAAGACAGCTAAACGTTCAGAGCTCTTGGTCATAGTAGGTGTGGGACTGGACAGGACACATCACCTACCCAGGCTTTCAACTATGGAGGCTAGAGACTCAAATTTATAATGCAGTTTAATGGACTGGCTGGCCATGACGTCATTGGTGCCAGCATGCACTATCATAGTGTGGACAGAGGGATGTCAAGGAGAGCTGGATTTAGTTCAGTGAAATTAGCTGTCTTGCCTCCTGAGAGCCAGTATGTAATAGCACCAGGAAGCTTTACAAACCGGAGTCTCCAACAATTGAAATCTCAGTTCGCTCAGTGTCAGGGTTTCCTTTGTAAATTGAAAGCTTTGATCTGAGTTTATGGCCAATCGCTAACTAGCTGGCTGAGTGCAGGTGAGCTGAGTGATTGACCACCTGATCTGATGCTTGCGTGGGGAGGAGGCACTGAGATAGATACTAGCGGGTGGCTGTGGTGAGGGAGAATAAGTCACTCGAGCTGACATCTTGTGGAACCAGTTGTCAGGGTGACACGGGATGGTGAGCACGACGAGGTGACGCTGGCAAGTGTGGAGCGCTTTCTGGTGGCAGACCGCACACAGTCTACTCTGCAAACAGGAGGTGGAAGGGGGGAGGGGACAGGCTCCTGGGGAAGCTGAGAGAAAAAGTAAGTGAGTAGTATGTCATCATCGCCAATACCAAACAGATCGTAGAGGGGAAGAGTCTATTTCGACCCTTAACTACAGATGCGCAGGAAGGCGGATGAGGGACCAGGGACATCATCTGCATCTGAGGCCAAGGGTGGGGTCCATCAGTAGAACTGTAAAAGAGGGAAGGGAGGGAGGGACCACAGCCAGCAAATGCAAAAAGGACAGGCAGAGGGGCACTGAACTGTGGGCCGCAGTAAAGGACATCAGAGGAGCAGGAAGAAACTTACTCGGTGGAACGGTAGGTTTCCAACCTGAAATAGATGAGAAACTTTCCACCGAGGGCCCTGGACCAGGCCCGCTGCGAATGTATAAACTGGTAGGTTTTTAGCCCGACATGGCTGCCTCTGGGGATAACATCTGTGTAGTTAATGCTGTATAGTTTTAAACTGAAGGTCCAAAATCCATTGACGAGTCTTTCATAGATTCTGGCTGCAGGAGTTTGGTTGGTTTCCCTCAATTGGGTTTCGCAAGGTTCTTAAACGGTGCATCATAAAATGATGGCTTAAAACTGGTTAAAATGTCGATTTATGCTTCTGTCGGACATAGACCATTGACATACCATATGCCCGTCTTACACAGTGTTTTCTATTGTGTGTGTGTGTGTGTGTGTAGGTATGTAATAAGTACCTTGGAACTAATGGTGGCAGAAGATTACATGATTGTTTACCTGAATGGTGCCACACCTCGCAAGAGGATGCCTGGTTTTACATGGATGAAAAAGTGCTACCAAATGATAGACAGAAGGTAATATTCACACAAACAAGTGCACAACAACTGTATTGTATAATATTGTATAACTGTAGTGTTTAACACACAGAAGCATTCATGTTCCCCCACCGCATTAAACCACACAATTGGCGCGCACTCTCTTGCACACACCTTTCTTTTTTCACTAAAGTGAGGTCCATCTGCATACCCATCATACCTATTGCTCAACCATTGTTGAACTCAGTTAGACCTTTGCACTGTAATGATGTCACTGAATATAAACTGTGTCAGAAACCACTCCCTCGTCCACTCATTCACTACTCCCTATATAATAGACAGCCAGTAGTTCACTCCATAGTGAGCAGTAAATTGAGATTTCTGACACTTATGAATTATCATTTTAAGTCATCACTGATGACAAAATGCAACGCACTGCATTGTGGGATTGTGAACAGAAGGTAGTGTATATACCACGGACAATACTTTTCTCACTCCGCTGTGGGAATATTTGATGGCACTTTATGTAGTATATACATTTCACACTCAAATAAAATGGCAGACAGTAAATGACAGTGATACAATAAATCATTGGACCTCAGTGTGCGACCAACAACTTCACTGTGGAAAAACCATGAGCTCCGCCTATCATTGTCATACCACTCCTATTCTAAAGTGTATTTGTACAGGAATAGTTAATAATTAATACTTAACAATGAGTGAATATGTTATAGTTATTGATGAAGCTCTTACTAATATGTTTTTTACTCCATTTCTGCCTCTGCTCTTGTCCCACAGACTGAAGAAAAACTTAAAGATGTTCATCATTGTCCATCCTTCCTGGTTCATACGGACTTTGTTGGGAATCACCAGACCCTTCATAAGGTCTCATTGTTGTACTTTACATTTAGATGGCACTCTCAACTGTAGAACACCCATCAGACAAGACATGATGTACATCACAGGTCTTAATAATTTCAGAACACATTGCACTCTTAACGCTACTTATGTCCATGCTACCAGTACATACTGGAAAGAAATTCTCACAACACTATCACAGTTTTTGGGATACATTATTTCAGTATTGCCATCTATGGGCATACTTAGTGATCTATTGGCACTTGACAACACCACAAATTGTAATACAACACTCTTTATGGTCCTAGATATTTCCAAAAATAAATTTGATTACACTGGAAATCCAGGAGCCAACTTATCTCATCACAATACTTGAATCAACTTACTTGGATGCACATCACTCAGACAAACCTTCATGATTTCTGTTTTCTACAGCTCCAAGTTCTGCAGTAAGATCAAGTATGTGAATAGTCTTCAGGAGCTTGGAGAAATCATCCAAATGGAGTATGTCCACATTCCACCCAGCATTGTCAAGTGAGTCTGCCTGTATCAATATTTAATATATGAATCTGCACTTCACTTATTGGTGGCCATACAAGATGGAAACAATACTATCTTCACAGTAACATTATATCCTCGTGTGAAAACGGTTTGTTTGCCATTAAGTGGTGTTGTAAGCTTTCTAAATAATCAAATCTGTCAGGAAACCTTGCCCTTTTTTTATTTTAGGTGACAGCCTGCCATCATGGTCTGTATAGAGTGACAGGTGAACCATGATACCAAATTAACTACCATGCCTCCCCTCCTCCACTGCAGTTTCATTAGATTGCACTCCAATTTTGCCAGTGAGAATTAAAACCTGTTTGTCAAGTCTGTACAAGCTAAGAAGAATATTAGAATCTTTGGTTTACAGCGGCTGTTCATGGACTAAAAAAAATCCTCAACATATACCTAATATATACAAACACAGTGCAAACTTTTATTCCAAGTGCCTAAATTAGGCATGCTTATACATCTCTCACTCTGCCCCAAGGTATGACGAGGAGAGGGGTATACACAAATTTGCATGCATGAGGTAACTCACCTAACCTGCCTGTATTGATCAGTTGGTTGTGTAGAAGTCTCCCTGAAAAATCCTTCAACGCTACAATGAATTTTCTCATGCTGGGACTAACCTTTGACTGACCTTTGGCTGTCTCCTTATCCAACATAAAAGATATTGATTTTCTTATTTCTCTCAGTCTGATGTGGCTTTCCCTGCAAACTGGTTAATTTCCCCTCTCATCTGTGACATTTTAGAAGAACTCTAATGAACATATATACCCTGAGGCAGCTTGCACAAACAACCAGATATGCACAGTCACTCCCAAAACTAGGCTGGTCTGATGGTTTGCTATTGAGGAATTTACATGCAATGCATAGTGGGACAGACAACAAACTGGAAAACACCAATTTCTCTGTCAGTATGAATGGCTGCAAAGGGTTCAGAGTTTCAGTCGACTGTACAGACCAGCAGCACAGACTGGACTTTCTCATAATCAGCAGCAAAATATTCTCACAGTGTAAAAGAGCATTGCCCAGTAACCACAAATACTAAAACAAAATCATCAAGGTAGCAGTGTACATTGTTGTCTGTTGCTTTATTAATACCACCACCAGATTACACCAAAGTAAAACATTCTGTTTTCAGCTCACAGACTCCCTAAAACACACACAAACACACACTTGCTGATGCTTTGGTGGAAATAGAGTGGAGATGAGACTATGGAAAAACTAAAGCTATCTAATTCTAACTTTAACCCTATCCATTATCCAAGGGGCCATGTCTTTTACCTTTGTGTTGTCATGCCTTGTGCCACTGAGCATGTATTGAGTCTGAAAACTACAGATTGAAGTAGACCCAGTGTTTGTATAAAAAAAAGTGTTTAACCGTTTATGCATTGCATTGAAACTGTGCCTCCCTCCTTTGACCTTGAACACTCCCACTTTAGAGCACTGATGCTTGTTTTCCTTTCCTTCCATTCACCCTCCTTTGGCAATTTTGATACAGGATACTAATCCCCAGCAACTGCATGTGTACTGACAATATGGTCGCCCCTTGTCACTTCTTTACCTCCCTCTCTAAACTTTGCTTTCTACCCTCCAACCCAATGCTAAACCAGACTGGATACAGAATTGCAAGACACTGCAGCTAAGTAAGTAGTAGGCCATTTTTTCTGTCATTGAGTGAATTTAACAGAGACAAAGAAGGAAATGATTTTCAAATATTTCCCCAATATCCAATGAAGAGGAAAAACTGTAAACAAAATAAATAAATAAATAAAACAAAAAGCATAACTGCTGTACTTAGTAATAGTATAATTTTGTCAACTGGTAATGTGCCATGTTATAAGTCTGGGTGAATTGTATATCTCTCTTTAGCTCTGCAGTCTTTTAATCACAAACAAACCTGACTGACCTAATCCTTTATGTAGTCAACTAACTGCTTCTAACACTGCTCAGGTCTGAGTGATAAAGTAGCCAAGACATGGACACATACAGGCACTGAACAATAGGAAATCATCTCACGTTTTCTGTATATTTCACATTACATTGACAGTAAAAGGCTGTATTTTTACATATTTTCAGGCTAATTTTCCTGCAGTGGAACAATAAACTATTTTGACCGTTAAGCCTCACTGACCTCTCCATGCTGGTCTGCCTGCCTCACATAGGATTTTCCAAACATTTCGATGGTACCATTTCATTGGACACTGTGGCAATGCTTTCCAAGACTAACAATGACTGTGGTAGTAAGTAAAGGTTCGGCTGATTTCTGAGTGTACAGTATAACAAAGCCATAATGCCTGCTGTAGTGAGTAAATCTATGAATGAGGAATGAAAGATAATTGAAAGATAGACAGTAGAATGAAGAGAGAAATCACAGCAAACTCATCACTTTTTTTCACCATTATTTGGAGAGTAAACCATCTTTAAAAATGCCACAGAGAATCCACCCTAGAAATTTAAAAGCAGGCCTTTAATGCCACTTAACAAATGCTGATTTTGTGTTGCAGTTGACAGAAAATGTATAATTAGAATGTCAATAGGCATATTTCATTTCCCATTTCAGTTACAGTCATAAAAATGTACATCTGAAACTGGCCTTGTTTAGCTTTTGCAGAGGTATGCACTTTCTAGTCTGATTACGGTTTTTATTTCTCTCATATCATATAGTTTTCATTGGCAATCCCACTGCTTTAAATGTTTAACTCTAATGTCTAGATTACAAAGATGTACTACAATTCATTCTCTCATTTTCTCTCTCACTCAGAACCGACAAGAAGAGGAACTCTGCTGTTTGACAATTACAAAATACTTGGTTGCTGCCTGTCTTCTTCCTGCATTATGCTGTACTCTACTGCAGCATATCTGAGTATAAGCTAGCCTGCAGCATGATGTGTTCGGCACATAGTTGTTACACCAACAACTAGCAATGGGTTAGAAAGGAAGATGCTGTGGAACAAAACATCAGGCAGTTGCTTGTTCATTGAGGAAAGTACCAACCTGAGGGTGCTGAACATAATACTGTAATTACAGTGCAGAGACTGTCACTGTGCTGAAGGGAAGATGCTTTATCCTGTACTACTGTACGTTACACAGCACTTGATTGTGTTTGTTGATTTCATCTTTAATTTAAACAACGCTTTGATTCTTATGTAATTCACTTTGGAGGGATTACTAACTGACTTTGTCACATCCATGTATTAATCTACTCTGTCAGTTGCCATCTGTACCTTTTTGTAACCTATGGTACAAAAATAGTGTGGAGTCTCTGAAGCCATAGTGAGGCTCATGACTCTTTCACCTAATAACCAAATACAAGCAAACAGAAGTTGTATTACAGCCCATCTGTTCACAAATAAAAGTTTTTTGAATAGTTTACGATGATGTAGGTGGCTCCTGTCACAGTGGGTTTTTACACTATGTCACCATCTCACTCAGCACCTCATACAATCTTTAAAAGGCTGTTAGTAGGCTGTTCTATTAATACTGTATATCACTGTGAAAATACTTGTGACATCATATCATAAAGGTTGCAAAATAGCAGTTATCAGTAGCTGCAGTAATGTGTTGCATGCTTTTGTTGCTACAGTTTGAGATTGCTCTGATCTGATTACTGTACTCACCCAAAAGCAGAATCGTAATTTTAGTCATGGTTTATCTGGGTTATGTGTGTGTGTGTGTGTGTGTGTGAGAGAGAGAGAGAGAGAGAGAGAGATTGTTGACTGATGGTTAGAGAGGTACAGTATAGTGAGTGCCTACTGTGCAGGTTGGGACGTGTTTACTTTTATTATCATTTTCTTATATTTGTATACATTTGTGTGTGGCTTGCAAGGTATTTATTTGTCTAAAATGTTTTACTTCATTAAAGATGTGTTCCTCCTCAACAGTCTTTTCAAAAAGTATTCTGTATACCACAATCGGCACGTTGCACATTGCATAATAATCTAAAGTACCCTGCCCGCACTGATTTCTTGTTTTTTATAACACTGAATCACAGTGAATTAATTGATCTCTTTTTTTTACATAGATCAGTAAAAAACACCCTTTAATGTCAAAGTGAATACAAATTAATCACACATTTAAAAAAAAAAAAAAGGTATTTAAGTCATTTTCCTTTAGTCTATGTGGAATGGTTTGTATCAGTTACACATTTGGACACCAAACATTTTCCCCTGTTTTTCTTTGCTCACGCTCTGTTAGGTGTCATGAGGACTGTGAGTAGAGAGTAATTTTGGCCACTCACATTACATTGTTGTTTTGAAGTAATTCCTGTTGTTCCATTATGTTTGGGGAAAATCCCAAGTTGCTGTTCCCTTGCACACTGCAGTGGGTTTTACTGCAGGTTTTCCCTGTATTTTGCACATATGTAATTCCAAAAACTTAACTAGCATCCGTTTTCACATGAAATTCTCAAGGACTTTTTCTTCAGAACTTTTTAGCAGATTAATGTAATTGACCGGCTGATGAACAACTATGCTAGATTAGCAGCAATATGACTGAATAATGTATTGCCACTAATTTAACAGATTTTTTTTATCAGGTTATTTGTGTTTTTCTTATCACTTTGGCTTTTGTTGCACTACAAATATAAATCATTTTAAATATATCTTGAAAATTGTAAAGCTAACAATTCTACAGTAAAATGTTGCTTTGACTCATTCTTGGTTGCCAGAAAAATCTCCAAATGTAATCTCTAATGTATCTCAGCCAGTGCCTTTTGTCTCAGATACTTCTCCAAGCAGTAGACAACAATGGCATCTGTGTCTGTGTCAAACTTATTGGCAATGAGGTGATGCTGCTCAAGCATCCACTGCAGGTCTCCAGCACCATACACACATATTGCCCTGACATGGTTGCCTTGACACTTTGGGTACACCGCCTCCAGTGAACCCTGTGGTCCCTCATGCCACTGCCACTTCACCAGCCGTGCAATCGCATTGATGTCTGTCATGTCGTATTTGGGATTGGGCCACGTTGAGCCAGGAACACCAGGGATTCGTTGAATGGTAGCCCAGAGAAACTCATCAGGACTGTAGGTATCTTTGGCCCACTCGATCAGTGCCAGTACTCTGTTGTCCTCCAACACGCTGCGAATGTAGCCTCGGTTAACCACAATGTAGGCATTCCCTGACAGGATAGGCAGGTTGAATGGAGGTGGCTCCTTTGCCTTTCCTGTCTGCTGTAATAGACAATAGTGAATTAATATGATGGTGACGATCATTAAGGTCTATCTGAACAGGAAGTTTTTGCAATGGTAAAGTTACAGTGCAAATAATCAATATAGTCATGTAACACATTATGAATCTCCAAATGAAGTACCTGGATTTTCCCATCAACTATTTGATGAACATTTGATATCCTCCACTTCTTTTCACCAGGCAATTTTTCTGACTCCAAGCTGTTACCACCCTTCAATGAACGCAGTGCCCTTACAATCTCCAAGTTGGTTTTCAGAGGGAAGTCCTGGCCACAAAGGTTGATGAAGTATTTCCATTTTTTGCTGACATTATAGAGATCAGCCATACAGTTAAGGTCAGCCTGGACACGTGACCAAGCAGAATAGACCACACTCACAGTCTGGCTAGCCATGAAGACATTTGGGAAACAGGAAGTAATGGCCTTAATGGCAGAGAAGACTGAGGTCTCTGATTTTTTGTCCACATGGATGCAATAAATATTTTGAGGTGCATAGATGGCTCGCAGCAGTCGCTCAAAGTTCTGCACCTATATAAATAAAATGTATTAAATCCAGTTCCAGAGGCACAGAAGACATTACACAGCTGTATAACATATTATACAGGAGACTGAGAAGTGACATTTAAACTGAACTACATGTGTAAAATTAGTGGACTACTACTACACTGTTTTTAAAGTTTATTTGAATTTAAATTCAGGCTTAAGAATTTGCATACCTTATGATGCACAACAATAGAGTAAGCCAGAGGGAAGTCCTCTTCTTCCTGGCTTAACGGCAATGTTAAGTATTTCCTGCTTAACTTGAATTTCCTATAAATACACAATATTGAAGAAATACCACAGGGAATGTATGCAGCCTAAGAATTTCTGTTAAATTCACTACATTTAAATAATGACTTAGAGTTATACAATTACTGAAACCTGTAGTTTAAAGCAACACACCTGCAGTCTTGGGTTGCATTAATATAATACTCATCTGGGATCTGAACATTCTTGTGGAAGTCTTTAGTGATGGTCAGTAATTTGGCCTGCTCCAGTGCCTCCCGCTCTCCCTGCAGGATTGCTGAACAGTTGCACACTTTCTCTCGGCCGCCATCAGCATCTGTATACTCCAACCAGCTATACCTGAGAATGTAGCTAGCATCCCTGCCTGTTTTGGTGTGACTCAGTAGGAAAAGCATCCATAGTGATCCCAGTACAACAGTGAGCTTCAGCAACAGTAGCTGCCAGCTTTGTTTCAGTAGCCTCATTATTTGAGAGGACGACCTCAACTAAGACGCTTTTACAGTGTGAGTTCTGTATGAAGTCCTGCTGCACATAGCCTTTATATTTCTTTCATAGTCACTTTTTTCTGCCAGTGAAACTAAAATTATTAAGGCCTACCAGAATCATTACAATACACACTACTGAGCTGTTTTATAACTAATTTAGACTTATTTAAATCTAAAAGCTGAGCTAAAAATGTCTGATGGAAGCTTTGCCCTCTGGCACAGTATAAGGGATTTTCTAGTTATTTCTACATTCTGCGATTTACTGCACATCAGCCTGGCTATAAATGATGTTTATGGAGTAATGTTAAACAATATGCAGAAAACTTCCTCTCATCATGGATCTGGGCAGATTAGTCACTGTTATTGGACCTGGAAACAAGATAAGAGAGGTGATGAGGACACATACATTCATAGCCAAATACAAATACAATGCCAAGTATAAAATTCAAAGGTAACCATAAACCAAAGTTCATGTTCCATGTAGATAATGTTTGCAGTCATTAACTAGAAATGCTCCTAATCAATGATAATGGACGTCTTTAAAGTAAAATATAAATCAAGTATAGTACTGATTCTAATTATATGTTTTTGTTTGTTGCTTATCAAAATTTGTTAAATTTTCATTAAAAATATTTTTAGTGAATAGTAATAGTGATTTAGTAATAGTTAATTTATTCCCAACCCTCATGCACTCCCACAGGCTACATAATAGTGCACAGGTTATAGTGTGAAAGTGTCATCACTAATGCTTGACTCCCAAACATGTAATAACCCTCCTGAGAGGTGGAACTTGACAAACCCTGTCTATTAATATTTAAAGTGTGAACATGTACAGAATCTGCTCAAATTTGGTCCGGCAAATATCCTTGAAATAGTAGCCATCACAAGAATGTTTTAAAGAAATATATTTGAATTTGCAAAATAAACTATAGGAGAGCTGTTGTCCAAGGATTGAAACTTTAATTTATTTAGCCAGCAGGAATAAGTGTACCACTGCTGACAACAGTTTCACACTTTTATTCTGAAGGCAGAGTTGTTTAAGATGGGTCCTTCATGCTAAATCCTTGACACATCTGGAGGGGTTTTTCTAAGTTTAAGTTTAAGTTCTTTATTTGTCATATGCACAACAATTACAGTGAAGCAGTCATTGGCAATGAAATTCCTGTTCTCAGGCTCTCTCCATCAGTGCTCATACAAAAATGTACAAAAGAAAATCACACAAGTAAATGGGCAATGAGGAAAAGAAAATCTAAGACATAGATTCACAATCACATCTTCAAACACCAGGACTTACCCACATATATGACTTCCGAGTGTAAAATGTAAAAGTGACCATAAAACAAGGTTGACGCAAAAAATTAAAATTAAAGAAAGTGTATGAAATGGGAAAAAGTACCCATAGACTATAAATAATGTTTATTATATTAAGTCATAATGCTACTTTAACATATTGTAAATCTGTCCATCTTTTATTTAACTTTTTTTCACCTTTACATTTGTGTTTTTTTTATTTTCTCTTTTTGTTTAATCCCTACAACTGCATTTGTGAGGTAATATTTGCAAATATGTATAAACAATTCTAATAAAATAAACAATGGGTTAAAAAAACTACTGGACCCTCACAATTTGTAATAATTTGTTTGTTTATTTGTTTTTTGTTCGCTGGCATATTTGAACGCTTCTCAGGGGTGAGAGTGATCTAATTGACAAACTTTTTTTGTATAGATTAGTATTGGCCATTTCATTCTAGGAAACAGCAACCATGGTCAGCTGTTGATACTGACATCATTCCTACTGAATGTAATTTGTGCAATCGTGTGCTAAATACAAGGAACAGATAAGGTCTTCACAGAAGGATCAGCTTTAACATAGACAATACACCCATATGAATATGTGAATATCGCCTCAAGTGTAGGCTCTAAAAATCATTATACCACACAATTCAAAAGTGTTGGAAGAAACAGCTTGTACTGGACTATGACAAACATACAAGAGTAAAACAAATGAATTAACCTTCAAGGAATTTAATTAAAGATACAATGCTGATGGTGTGGGAGTTTGCTGTTCTTCACACACACCATTCTTAAAAGTAGAATCAGTGAAAAATGTGTGGCATCTTGGTGCACAACCTGTAATGTAAAATTTTAAGATATTTTAAGATGTTTTTCTGTTGCTATGCTGGGCATCCAATTGTGATAACTCGCATTCAATATAAGGTGTTATTTTCTGTCTAGCTGTGTACTTCTTGTGAACTGCTAAACTTTTAACAACTTAGGCTGAGATTTTCCTTGGTGTCCTGTCTATCTAGCATCCTTTAGACTTAGTTCCATTTTTATGTCTTGACCAGTTTAGACTAGTTTGTACAACTGAAAATCTGCAACCCCCCCTCATACTGAACGCATACACATTTCCTATAAATATTCTGAGCAAACGGTACTTCTCTGTCTCACTCTCTGCAGACATACAATGCTCTGTATGATTGTCTGACCTTGCACACAACTGGCTGTACTAATTCCTCCTGGTACAATACATTTCATTCCTCAATGCTGAAAAAAGGTCCTTCTGAACTATCAAATTACTCCTTATTCCCTACAAATTCTCTTTATATGTCTGTGTTAACCCAGGGTTTATTCTGGGTGAAGAAACCAAATTACATTTACTCCTTTTCAAAATATGAAGTTAGGTATAAATTTAGGTATTTAAAGGACAAATTTTGGTGACACGATTTCTGCAAAAGATACATGTCTGGGTGTCTGATCAAGGATCCACAAACTCTTTTATTCACCATTCACTATTCACTTCTATGACTATTTCACAACCATAACGCTATTTTTTCCCTGAATATAAAAGTTCAAATTACAGTGCCAGCATACAACATAAAGTATGTAAGAAGAGAACAGACTTTTTTGTTGAATACTTGAAAATAAAACTAAAGCCTCTTTTTTAAGTGAGTCAAGACAAAACTGTGAGGTGGTTTAATGAAAGTAACATTATTTAGGCAAAAACCATGAAACAAAAGTCATTCAAAACTTTTGTTCACCTAAACAACAGAACATGTAAATGCTTCCTACCTGTGACTTTACAAGCAGAGGATCAGATTTGAGTCTTTTCCTTTCATCTCGTTGTTGTTCTGTTCTTTCTAGGCGTAAACCTGAGGCACAGTTGACTTTGAAAGTAGGACTTCCTGTCAGCATTTTTCAAAGTAAAAACATTTATCATGTACCTTAGCCTGGTAAAGATTGTCAAGGGTTTGTTGAACAAAGTGGAACAAAGAAGGTGTATTTCAGTGTAGAAATCTGTAACGCATAAATGGTCTTTAAAGTTAAGTTGATCTGTGTGCAATAATATGCAATATTTCTTCTAAAAATACATGAACAATACCTCCAGCACAAGTACAGACCACACTTTGAAAGATTATACAATTAAAAGACCATTTATTCAATGGCTTTGGCATAGTTGTTCTAATACTAGTATTTAGTGTTGGGTCACCAATTAAAGGATCTATGGTTGCCATATTTGTATCGTATTGCCCCATATTATGAGTACAAAATCTTCAGAAACAGTGAAAGCTGTCCACTATTTTTTTAAATAGTTAATTTATTCCCAACCCTCATGCACTCCCACAGGCTACATAATATAATATGCAATATTTTGTTTTGTTGCCTTTCTTTCTAATTATCTATATCTGTGATAGAAACAGGAAGTTATAAAGAAAAGGTAAATACAAACTAATAGAAAGCATGGTTGGTGAGAAGAACATATAAAGACATGTCTGATATTACTGTGTGCTTCCAATGTTGAAAAACATTTTGAACAACTGCCTCACTGTATTATATTTAAGCCCAATTAGACCTTTATCAGTGAAGTTGTGGAGGGAGTGATTAGGACCTTTATGTGTGAATGCACAGTATGAATATAAGGTAGAGACCAGAATAATTGCTGCTCAGGTAAATACTTCCGAAGGTTTCACACGTCACTTCAGCACCTATTTCTACCTCTATATGCAACCATATTGTATGAAAATAACAATACTGAAGGTAATGCTGCTATTACGTTTTATTGACATATCAACTGTGCTTCATACTCTATATGAAGTCAAACCCAAGACCTGACTTTTGTTAGAGAGACGAACGCATAAAGCGGGATTATGAAGTCAGGTGGACAGAAAAAAACAGTAACATTCACTAAACACACACCAAACCTCTAGTATAGTTTGAGGATAAGGTTTTCTGTTTTTCCGGACTCATGCTGCAGCCCTGCCTGAATCATTTGATATGGTAAAAGAATTTTATGGAAAAAACATCGTTATGCATTTAATCCACTTATTTGCCTATTTATTGCTGCTCTAAAGGGAATGATTTATACAGAACTTTAATGCCAGATTGAATTACTGTGGGGTTTTCAAAGTCAGCAATACATCTTTAAATTAATATTTGATTGTTTAAGGATCTCTCTATTTCTTTCTTGTATGTCCTTAAGATTTAAATGTATTTTTTCAGGCTGAAATAATGTAAAAGTTTACGTCTGAAATAATACTGGTAATATCTAATACTACTATTAGATACTAGACACTATTTTCCGTTAAAATGACTTAAACGAAGGAACAATTTAAAATATTTTAATCGACTAATTTAGCTATATCATAATCTGATCTGAAAAAGACTATATATGAGTACAGGTCCGAGGATATATATATATATATATATATATATATATATATATATATATATATATATATATATATATATATATGTATATATATTCTTTTATTTACAGGTGGACAGTCTGTCTGGGCCATGGTTTGGGGTGCTTGGGAAAGGATAGTCCTCATGTCGCCCTCTTGTGGTTTGATTCAAACGCCAAAGGAAGCTACCAACACACCTGACAGTTAAGATGGGCTTTGTATATCCACAGGTAGGCAAGGCTAAGTTAAAAGCAATCGGTGATTATAATTTGCCAAATTGTGGGCTCATAAAGAATGAGATCACATTTAATTAAAAATGAAACACAGTAAATGTATCGTGGTGTATGTTTGTAGGTGGAATCCTCAAAGTAGACTAAACTATGTTAAGTATTTTCAAATTGGGTTCAGAATATTTTGATGTTCATGTATACGTGGATTCCCACCGTGGAAAACCAACATTTCGGTTTTTCGAGTATCAAAACATCCAGCTGAAAATGTCGTAGTATTTCCCTAGATGGGTCATTGAATGCTTCATTTATAATTGCTATATTTCCTACAACGCTGGAAGGCAACATTCGACTCTCTCGGCCCGCTTTGGTCACGCGGTCAATGACATCAGCAGAAGCGTTACGCAGATGTGTACAACACATGTAACAACCGGCTCTCTGTGAGCATCAGGGCTTAATTTTCACCATCTTACTGCGAGTGGACCTAAGTGAAACCGGGGGTGTCATCTTTTGAATACTGTACAACCAGCGCCTTTGGATAAAACCATTTTAGCAAGAGGGTTCCCTTTGATGAAGCTAACAGTAGTTAGCTTAGCTAGCATATCTGGTGAACTTTTACCATCGCTGCTCAGTGAGTAACATTCAACTGTATCCAACTCGACCAAGCCAGCCAGGCAGGTGAAACTATAGCTAAATACAAATTAGTGATACGGACTTTGATCTCTGCAAAGGTAAGATTTCAGTTTTGCCAGCTGTCAAAGAGCTGCTAGCCAACAGAGTAGTGCTGGCTGAGTGAGTCAGTCCGACTTCCTTTTGTCGTTCGAGGTCATTCTGTAGCGTCTGTAGCTGTTTGTGGGAAAGTAGTCATGAAGAGCCTTCCGTACTTCTGCCGGGGAGAGGTCATTCGAGGCTTCGGGAGAGGCAGCAAAGAACTGGGAATTCCCACAGGTGAGTTCATAATGTGCTATTAATCTGTATGAGTTTTTCAGTAACCTATAACGTAGTTTATGTAGATAACGTTAGGCCAGAATGGGTATTGTTAACGCAGAGCCAGAGAACCAGAGTGACGTTGGATAATTAACATTGGCAGTCTGTGGTTATGAACTAAATGTCCGTCAGCCTTTCATAGATGATTTGGCAGATACCTGATCAACGTTACTGTTCATTCATACTGCTTGCTGGCTACCAGCCTCACTCTGAACAGCAGTGACGACACGTTTTTATGCAACGAGCGCGCATCGTTTCTTTGACTGCGGTAAATGTGAGTAGAGGAGCGGAACTTGACTGATGATAAAAGCGCTGTTATTTACCGAAACGATAGCTATTATGTAATGATGGCTGTTTCCAGAAATGCGTAGTAACGTCATTTCTTAATCAAAGTGAACGGACGAAAATTTGCAAATGAATGTTGAATAAGTTAATCACCTGACGTGGTCACCTATCATCCGGTGTCAAATCTATTGAAAAGCAAATCTGAACCTTGTAATGATAAATTTTATATTCTCTTTATTACCCTGACATTTTCTCTCAGAAAGGACATGCAGCATTTAAGACATTTTGTAGGTGGAATCTTCAACTTAGACTAAACTATGTTAAGTCTTTTCAAATTGGGTTCAGAATATTTTGACTCAAGTACTGATATTGAGACACAGTGTACATTAACAACCATCATTGAGACACAAGATCCTAAAACACAAAGTTTGGTTTTTTTTCCAGAAAATTGTCAAACCATATGGTAAGTTGCCAGAACTCCCTTTTTGCAATTACTGCATATCAAGGGGTTATAAGAGACACTTAATGAAGATCCCCTTTTAAAGAGAGACAGGTAGCTTGATTTATCCCAAAACACAGAAATTCATTGAATATAAGGAACATATAAGTACATTCTTAAGCAAATAATGTAATTTTTTACAGAGGAGGTTAGTGTCTGACCATGCCTAACCAAACAATGGGAACTGTTACAAAGTCAGTTCTAACTATATGATAGAGCATTGTGTGGATTAATATCTAGCCTTGTTTATCTCAACAACCAGTTCTCTAAATAGATAGTGTTCTTTGGTTTAAAAAAAAAAAAAGATGTCTTCATCTGCTTTGAAGTGCCACTGAGCAAGACATTAACTTCATTTCAGGACGACTGGTTCTCTGGCTGACCTTACATGCTATCCTTTTCTTCTGACTCTTCCTCCCTTTCTCTGTCCCATCTCCAGCCAACTTCCCAGACTCAGTGGTGGACAATCTTCCAGCAGATATCAGCACAGGGATCTACTATGGCTGGGCCTGCGTCGGTAAAGGTGATGTCTACAAAATGGTGATGAGCATTGGCTGGAACCCTTACTACAAAAATACCAAGAAGTCCATGGTCAGTACGAGAAAAGTGGCATTCACCGCAAACTGCTTGGTGTTTTAGTCTGTGTCAGATGTCAGATAGTCTTTGATAATACAGGGTTTAAAGGCAGAGATGGTATGGTCACAAGCCCTCCTCTTCCTCCACATCTTTGGCTGGAAATCAAATTACCCACAGGGACAAAAGAATATTTGAATTGGGGGTGAATAACTGCTCATTGAAGTTATTTTACACAGGGCTACACACATGAACATCTTGTCCTAAATGAATGTATGCATTCATTAAAGAATAAATGATCAGTGGACATGGTTTCATTAATGATCGCATGTGAATGCTCGTTGCAGAATGTTAAAAGGACTGTTTTTTGTCAGTGTCATGGTTTGTCTCATTTGATACTATAGTTTACTGGGAAGAGAAATATTTCTGCATTTCTTTTCCCAGTAAAGTATTGTACTGGGAGAGACATGGTTACTTGGTTTTCAGGAATATCAAACAGGTTTCAAACGTTTCCTATTATTGTAGTTAGTTTCCACCATGATTCAGGAAAAATAGATAAAAATGTCAAAGGTCATTTATAACGTCATACAAAATGGACTCATGTTTAAACACTCATTTGATTATATTTGTTGGCTTTACTGACTTTAAGAGATGTTTTGGTGCTAACATTGCCAGGGGTCTGGGTGTCACACTGAATTGGTCTTTCATTGTCCCTCTGGAGTCAAACAGAGAAAGATGTTGGAACAAATTCAATTAAATAGTTTTAATTTCTTATGACTCTTGGGAACAACTTAAGCTTTGCAACATGAGGTGAAAGACTTTATTCATCTTAGCAATGCTGTGGGAAAACCCCACAAAATATTGCGAATAGCATTTTTTGTGTCTGGTGAAAACTGTTGAGCTATCAGAGTGTAGCGAACCGGGAAAGTCCTTGTCATGTCCTCAGTGTTAAATCGAAATTGCAGAAATTGGCATCAAGCATAGCAATGGGACAATAATCAATATTATAATACAACTGATGAAAAATACAATTGTTAGTATAATTTAAAAATAATTCCTCTGTCATTAATGCACACATATAAGACAGGGTTAAATCTGAGGTATGGAGATTGGTTGCTTTCAATTATTATTATTTTTATTATTATTATCATTATTATTATTATTATTATTAATTAATACCCTTTTATCTTGATAATTATTTAAGAGAATAGTGGCTAAAGTCTACAATGAAACACATTTAGACCCATTTCTTAAGTAAAGTAAAAGCACTTATTGGAAGTGAGGTTACAAATTTTGTGTTTTTAATAGTGTTTTGCGCAAAGTTTTTAGTCCTTAAAAAATGTCTTAATGCTGTTTTCAACATGATCATCTTTTTTAATTATTAAAACAGTGTTGTATACTTCATTCACACTCCATATACAGCCATTTGTCAGCATTTATTTTGCAACTCTATAATTTTATAATGTCAGATGCATAAGAGGGCTCAATGTAAGCCATTCTAATACATTCTGGTTTGATAACACAAGAGATGCAGTACATTACATTTGACAGGTGCAATCCTCTTTTTGTTTTTTTAGGAGACCCATGTGATTCACACATTCAAAGAGGACTTTTATGGGGAGATTCTCAGTGTTGTCATGGTGGGCTACATCCGTCCAGAGAGAAGCTACGACTCACTTGGTACGACACGCGCGCGCGCGCACACACACACACATACACACACAAGCTCCTATCTTTGTATGTCTGGTCTCAAAGATCTGAGTTTTCCCATGCCTCCAGATTTGATCTTACTATTTTTCCTCTTTACCTACCATTTCTTATACACTCTTTATTCTTCTTTTTGCACCTCTCTCACACACTCACTGTGTCTTCTCTGACTTCATATACTGTCCCTAACAGAAGCCCTCATTACGGCCATCAACGACGACATTGAGGAGGCCAAGGTCAAGCTGGAACTCCCAGAGCATCTCAAACTGAGAGACGACAACTTCCTCACTGGCGCTCCCAGCTTGTCTTCAGCCACGCCCCCCACCACCGCATCCACATCACAGACTATTATGAATGGTCACTGACAGCTGGCTGTGACTGCAGCACTTTGTGTGCACACACACACACACACAAACACACCCCAGAACAACACAGGCGTGTTGAAACGTGTAAAATGCACAGCCTCATTCTGAGATCTCGTTCCCTGTCGCCATGGCTGCACATGGACATAATCACAACCAATCTTTTTTCTTTTTTTCTTTTTTTTTGGTTGTATTTTTCTTTTACTTTGTCAACGTGTCTGTATTTAAAGAGCTGGTTAACTTCCTGTATGGGTTTGTTGCAGACAGCCAATCACTTAATACATGGTGTTTATTTGTACATATCTGCACCAGATTGCCTCATCTAACAGCATAACTGTGTATGAAGCTCTTGGGTCTCCCTCGTCTTGCTGTGTATTTGGAGTCATTTTATGTGAGAAGGTACCTAAAGAAAATACAGATTTTTGGGATGAAGGTGACCACAAAATACAAACAACCTGTATATAAAGAATGACACAAATAGACCATAAACTCAACGCTGTGAACCCTGTCTAGCCAAGGTTGAAAACAGTTATTTATTCCTTTTCTGTTGCAATTTGTTTCTGTGTCAGATGGTTAGACAAAAGGTCTGGGCATTATTATCTGTGACAAAAATACTGGTTGCACCATCAGATGACTTTATGCAACAATGTGGCTAAATGCAAGGCATCCGTGTGAAGACAAGGAGATTCAATTATGAAATTATGTAAATATAATGGTAAAGGGTATCCTTGCTCTCTCCTTTCATTTTCCTCTTGAGAAAATGTCTTACGTCTTGTCTTTTGTGACACAGACCCTCTACTGTTTATCACTGCCCTAAAAATGAATGACCCTATTACATTGGACCAGAGATTGGATTTGGGGTCTTTGATGCATTATGCAGAACAACTCTTAGTGCTTGTAGACAGGTTATTTATTAAATGAATTGTGTACAAAAACGTGTTTTAAGGATAAGCTTTTAAAATAATTTCAACATAAAAGCCATCTGGATTTGAGTGATACTGCCTTTCCCTTTTTAGCCCCTTTGCTCAATTGAGAATTGTAGATGAATTGTAGACGATCCGGGGAACATTAAGGCTGAATAAGCAAGTTCTTATGCAGATCAGTTAAGTTTTTGCATTTTTTCACTGCAGCTTGCCTGATGGTCAGACCTACAGTCCGCCAGTCTCTGAGTTTGTTACAGATAGTAAAACATTGATAGGTGAGATGAGATGAAGAAGTATAAGGTCCACAGCTCCTGTTCCCTGCTCTGATATTTACAAAGGGCAACAATCTTTGAAGTGTATGAAGGCCACTTTATACCATAAAAAGGTGAAAGTATGATCATGCAGATGTCTGAACAGAAAAACTTACAATACAAATAATATTCTTATCTATATAACAGTTTTTTTATTTAATGGGGTCATTAAACATTTGAACAAATATCTTAAACTACTGACTAAACCCTGTAAGAGAAGTAGCACTTAACTTTGTTTTTTTTTTAGGTGTGTGTGTGCTTGCACCTGTTTAGCTTTTACAAAGAAAGTTTCTGACAGAACTAAGTGTGTAAAGTTCTTTGGACCCCTGTAAATAATTGTTTTAAAAGAATGAAATATATGAGTCTAGCTATGTGACTGTGATGTGATGGTTTTAAGTTTGTATTGTATTTTAGTTTATTATTAAAGTGTTATTTAGGGACTAAAATATATGACTGCAATTTATGAATGTTGACATGTATCATGCAACATTAGCTATGACCCTTCCTCATGTTGCTGTTTTTCCAGGTACCTTCTCAGTCTGGTAGTTTTTGTATATTTCCTTTTAATCGGTTTAGTTTCTTTACTGACAGGGAAATAGGGTTCAAGTTTCTAAAAGCTTGAAAATGGTCTGCATTAAGTCCAACTAATAGAATGAAAAAATACAGGAAGCAGTACTTCACTGTAATTATGTTGACAAATGTACTGCTATATACAGCTTTTATTTTATTATAAATGATACATTATCCATTATATTCATCCCCTAAAGTACTTGATGTACAAAATAAATCTCACTGTAACTTTGAATTGTAATGTGCTGATTCTTTAGACCAGTCAAAGAGGGAAGTTTTCATAACAATAACACTTTTGACCCCACTGCATTGCTGTATTAGGGTCAAATGTTTTCCAAGGCCAATTTGTTATAATTATTTATTCTAGTTTACACAGGGACCAGGGTTACTGCGTGTAGGTAAAGGTTCAACATGTCTTTTATGTTTTCATTCTTGTGTTATATATAATTTAATCAAATAAATAGTTTAATCAAGCCTTTTTGATTTTTTTGGCAGCCAAGGGATCCTATGGGACTCTGATATCATTGGCTGATATCTGCATGAATGTTGTTATTGTCCTAATATCAGCGTGCGCGTGTAAATGTGCACAGATATAAACATAGTTATATTTCAATAATTTCTTAATTACAAATTAGAGAAAATAATTAACAACAGGAGACATTCTCCCCTGTTGTTTGCCCCTTAAAACGACCATGCCATCAAATACTAAAGGTTAAGCAAATCCCTGTAAAATTGCTTTACAGGATCCCCTATGAATCCTGTACTCCTAAGGGTCACATTTTCTGTAAATGTCATATTTTCAGCACAAGCAGAGAGGAAGTGGATATTGAGAATAAACCAGATTTCCCTTAATTTCATAATGCATCTGGTCTGAAAATCATGTTTATTATATCTATACATTTTAAATTAAAAGTCAAACAGTCACAACGGGTATGTGAATATGTTTGTAGGTAAGTGTCACCGCAACTACAGTCTGAGCGTTTTAGATGGTTTTACATGTTAAGACTCAGGGAGTCAATGTGTGTGAAGGAGGTACAGTGCAGATGTCCCTGAGCCAATGTTGTGTCTATTTGTTGAGTGTAGTATGAGATAAGACACTGGACTCAATCTGTTCTGCTAGAGACTCAGGGTAAAGGTTATATTATTAAAAGCCAACTTAACACTGATGTTAGGTAAGTTTGATATAGCATGAAAATTATTTAACAACAGTGCTTAAGCGGCTAAGTAATTAAAACAACTGGGAAGCTTAAAAGCTGTCTTTTGGTAATAAGTTAGGATTTATCGCTAGAGGGTTCTCATTTTCAATTTGTGTGAGAATACTGAATATTAAATAGACCGGTTATGTTTGTTGCCCTTTTATGCAGCATGGACAACAATGGAAATGTGATCTTATAATAACCCCTTGTGATACAGTAAAATTAAGACCACACTCAACATAGGCTCCAAAATGAATTGTATTAATTTTAAATTAGTATACACTAATTCAGCTTTCTTACATAACACAAATCCCCTTCAACTCTCCTCTGTACAACAGCACATTTGTAGGTTAATCCATAACACAAATGTTCATCAAGACTCCAACTCAAAATCCAACTTTATTATGAAACAATCATTCACAGCACATTTCACCTCAACAAAGTACAGAGAAAAATCCTAATTATTTACTCTTCACACTTTTCGGTAAGTGGGTCGCATCGCAGACCTGTTATTATCTCAGGGAGTCAGCAATATGAGCCAGATGCACAACCGTGAAGTCAAAACATTAGAGTATAAAAGTCTTGATAAATCACTTCTCCTGAAACTTTCTGCCGTGTTTCAAGAAGAAATCTGGACAAGTGCACAGACATGCAGATGCCAGCATTTCACTGTGGCCTAAACAAGAGGAAACCCCTGAGAAAAGATTTTCCTCTCTGTGTAAACTAACCTGAAAAAATCCAAACAGTACCACACAGCGTTACAGATCAGATTGTGCTTCAATGTACATTTTTACTTTGAATTTTGAGGTGACTCCTGCAGTGCGATACACAGTCCAGTTTACAAATTAAACAAAGCCACAGTATAACACAGCGAGTACTGACAGTAATATTACAACAGTGATTAATAAGTGCTTTAACCCAGCAGCCATATCTAACGTCTCGGATGACATTTGCAATGACTTAATAATCAAACTGAATTTAATGACCTAAGCAGACTAACTTTACACTGGCACTAGTAATTTATTTAATTGTATATTTATTGGACCAGATCTTCTCAGTGCTGTGCAAACTGATAGTTTTGTTTTCAGATTTGTATGTATGTCAAATATGTACCTGAATATACCACGTGTATGTGAGTTGTGATACCACTTTTTTCAGCCTTAAAGCTAGGGGAAAAAATAGTTTAAGAACATTTAACTCTCTAAGGTCCCCTTTTGTTGCAGCCAAACACGGCCATGAAGGTTAACAAGTTTGACATGATCAAAAATGTCCCTTGACAAGAGAAAAAATAATCATAGTTTATTGGATAGATAGGAAAAAAACAGTGCAAATATGATCAGAAAATGTAACTGTGTGCTGTGAATCCAACCTACTGTTGTTTTTAAGACAAACATGACAAACACTTTCCAAACGAGAAACAAATTCCACAACATGTTTAGACTGCAATGATATGTAAGGAAGAGCTACTTCTTCCCAGTTAGGTCTTTTGTGCTTTCTTTTCATCTGTACGAGTAGCTCTCATCATCGTACTCTAGCTCAATCTCATCTTCATCCAAGAGTCCATACTTGAACTTACGATACACCGTCCCATCTTGTCCCATGTACACAATATCATCATCATCGTCTTCCTCATCATCCTCACATTCAATGATTCGGTCGCTGTACTCCCCAAATGAAGAGTTGGTGGGTTGTGAGGCAGTACTTCGACTGGTGTCCAGTTTCTCATAGCCTCCAGCTTTGGTTTTGGGTGCGATGGCAAGTGATTTAGATCGAGCATTGAGGAAGAGGAAGACCCCTCCGCCCACAGAGAGGATAAGTAGAACACAGGCAGTGACAAAGAGTTTGACGGTGCTGCCTTGAGTCTCTAAATCCTCAGCTTCCCTCATCACAAAGTTGACACCCAGGATGCACTCCTCTGAGAAAAAGGAGATGGAGCAGACCATTAGGTTGCATTAGACAACAGTAATCTGTATACTGGGTTTATTTCTGCTGAATCCCTGTCTAGCATGAGTATGTTTTACAAGACTTTTGTTCCAATGAAATGCAATCTTGTCTGTGATGGTCAGAGGCCAAGAAAGCTTGGAAAATGTCTTGTAATAGGTACATGTATACCATCATTCTAAAATCCTGGAAACCCCTATTTGGCAGGAAGATGATACTCATGTCTACAAGGTGGGAAAGCTATCAATTAGATAAATTATACATGGCAACCATTACAAATGAAAGATGCCCTGAAAGAATGAGACTGTTGACACATACACACACATATAAACACTATTTTCCTGGAAGAAGTCTAAATATAGTATGTACAGAACAAGAATTTGAATTGACAAGTCGACACAAGAGGCCTCAGTGATCTGAGTTCCAGTGTGGGTTCTTATTTACCTTGTGAGGCCTTGCAGTCACAGCACTCCCTCGGTAATGGTTTATCATCGTGGCGTGTCTCATTTCCACAGCAGGACAAGCAGCGGCCATCATCAGACAGGATCTGGAATGTGGGGCACACTGTGCAGTTCCACATGCTGGGACCTCGGCAGTCAATGCAGGACGGGTCACACGCCTTGCAGTTGGGCTCATCGCTGTCGGACTCAGAGCCCTGGAGCAACAGAACAATTTGTTACACTGCAGACTCAGTGTCACTTTCACAAAGTCTATCTCCAAATACTGCTCCATGACTTACAGAGCAGCCTTGCCAAACTGCAGCTATAGTATGTTATTAATTTTTTCATGAGGCAAAAACACTCTTTGTAAAGGAAACTGTCTGTCACCTGTGAAGCAGCGTAGAAGCTTAGGAGACACTGGGAGTTACAGATGCCACCCATAAAATTGTAGCCTTCATAACAGGACTGACAGGCCAGAGCGCCTTTATCTGGAAGGAGACAGAGAGATAGCACACAATAGGAAATAGTATCAAATGTCATCACATGGCTAAACAGCAGTTTCCAAATGAAAAGCTTATCCAAAGGCACAGCAGAAGTATGTCATGGCTTGGGGGGCTATGATAAATAAGACATTTATTATAATAGTACTGTGACACATATACTTATTTGAGAATATATGTAGAGATGTGATGAGAAATATTTTTATTCTGGGGTGTCCTGGTAGCCTACGGGTTTAAGAAGCTGACCATGTAATTGCATTGTCCCAGGTCTGAATCCAGCCAGGGACCTGATTTTGTTACCTGTCGTCCCTCTCTCTTTCTCCCCTTATTATCTGTCAGCTCTCAACTGTACTCTCCAACAAAAAGGAAAAAATACTTCTACTTTATTTTTGTTTACTCTTTACCCTTGTACAGTGTTCCCAAAATGTATCACTACAAAAAATATTAGAATGGGCATTAATTATTGTTAAAATTTAAGAAGAAGCCTAATGAAGAACTGCTCTGCTAGTTTGATGCTTATTTGGCATCAATATCCTGAGCTACGATGTTCACTTGTGACAAATCTGTTGCTTGATTTTATGTTGTTTTTTTTCTTAAACTCATTCTAATCAAAACTCAAGACTGGAAGCCTTGTCATTTGCATTTCAAAAGGCCGGAAACAACAGGCAACCCTCAGTCACAACCAATGGAGGAAAAAATGCTGCTACTGAAGTTTGTTTCATTTAACCAAATTTCATCAAACCCGATGAGCCAGTTTAATAGTGCCAGGAATTATTACAGTATTATACAGTATTAATAAGTATACAGTCTGTTGTGATGGGAAATGTCTTCAAGACAGGAATAATCTCTCCTGATAAACAATGGCAGCAAATAAAACTTTAATGTAAAACCTCGCCTCAAAGTCCCGTCACTATTGATGAGACATTTGCCTGTGGTTATCTCAGAAGCAGTGACACTGTGGTGTGGTGCTGGCACCGATGCATGCTGCGTCCCATATTCTCCCAGCTCAGAGCTATTTTCAAAGTTTGCTTCACTTGCTTTCTGTGCGTGTCTTCTAACCAGCAAAAATATCAAATCATTGTGCTCAATAATGTGTAATCACACAAAAACACAGCCCTAAAAAAGAACAACACATGGCAGAAATAAGCCATGACAGGCCTCCTTTACCACTGCAAGTCTTGCAGGTGGGGTGACACTTGTGACAGGTCTTGGACCAGCTGTCTTGGTAGTAGCTTGGAGGGCAGCTCTGCAGGCACTGCCCCCACTGCCTCAGGTAGACGTAGTCCTCCCGACAGCTCAGACAGTTTCTGTTACCATGACCCCAACACTGGCTACAGGAGGGGTCACATCGCTCGCAAACCATGGCAGTGGTGTTGCCAAAGTGACTGAAAAGGAGAGAGGATGTTTAGTTTATGATGTTCTTTGATGAGGAGACTTTGTGTGTCTGTGTGTTCTTCTAACCTCTCTGAACAGATTTCAACGCAGCTGCTTCCCTGCTTGAAGAATCCAGGTTTACAGGTGACACACTGCACACTGTGACGACCAGCACACGACTTACAGCTGAAGTGACAGCGCTCACACACACGCTCGTCTGTGTCCTCGGCATAGTAACCCACAGGACACTCCTGCACGCATGTGCTGTCTGATGGACACAGAAACAAAGTTACTTTTTTAAAAGGAGAGGTCTCCTTTTGGTTGATAAGAAGCATAACATTTACTACGGGGTAACCAAAAATATTTTCTGCTAATTATTTCGATAACTTACTCAGTAGGAAGTGTGGCTCGTTGCAGCTGAGGCAGTGGTCTTTGCCTGGCCCAGAACAGCGATGGCAGAGTTTGTGACACTGTTGGCACTCCCCATTCTGGTCCATGTATAAGCGCAGAGAGCACTGACTGAACCACACACAGTGTCCGCTGGCATCTTTACGCCTGTTGGTATCGCAGCTGAGGCAGGATGAGGGCTCATGGCCTGAGCAGGTCAGACATGACCTGTCACAATCTGGGAAAATTAAAAGCGATGAGTCAACAAATAAATCCTGTAATGATGGAGTACAATTTTTAGTTTATCTTATTTTAATTTGCATGATCTAAATAAACTTCCACCTTCCCTACCTCTACATTCATTGGTAGTTTCATCATAGTAAGCGTTGGAGGGACACTGAGGCAGACACTCTCCGTTGTAACGGACAGCTTTCGGGTTGCGACACACATGACAGTCATCAAAGCCCGGTCCATCACATGAGGCACAATCAGTATGGCAACGTACACACTCCTGTTGCTTCTCGCTGGCAAAGTAGCCATCAGGACAATCATCCACACACTTACCAGCATGGAGGAAGTAATACTGGGCACACTCTGGGAGAGAGAGAAAGAAAGAGTAATGATAAGAACGGCAAAACAGTGTAGTTTACATCGTTTGCAAAAAAACTGAAATATAGACCAGTGACTAAAAAATATTAATATTCCAAACTGGACTATTCCAATTACTGTTATAACCTATGAGGAGTCGTTTAAAAAAAATGTTTGATTTAATTGCTTACTTGAGGGTATCCCTTAAGCTCTTATAAGCTATTTAATGGGAATTGTTATTCAACAGACTTATATGTATAAGTATTAAAATTCAATTCAATTTCTTTTGCAGAAAAGACCACATTTTTCACTCATGCAGCCCAATAACATGACTAGTTGTGATTTCCAAAACAAAAGCAAGGATGGATTTATACACACACACACAAATGCAACTCTTAACTCTTTGTGGTGCACGTTTGAATTTTTTCAAATCTCTCCTTCATTCCCTCAGTCAGTCCTCACTTGCTATACTGGCTTGTTCTTCTTATCCGGTTTTCACTTCTATAACAAGATGCAGTCATGAATAAAAAAGCCTGTTCACGTTTATCCTCAGTGATAATCATACAACTGCCACTAACTTAATCAAAGAAAATCATCTTCCTCCTCCTCTCTTCTGCTACTTCAGCACTAAACTAAGTCACTTTTCAAAACAAGACCTCTGTTAATTCCTCCTCTCCATGTATTCCCATCTACCCTTCACTGCTCCACCCAGCATACTTACTCTTACACAGGCCATCTTGATTGCACTCTCTACAGTGAGCTGGACAGTGAAGGCATTCTGTCTTGGTGGCATAATAGCCCTCTAGACAGTGTGACCTGCAGGAGTGGTCCAGCAGCAAGTGCGGTCTCTCACAGCTCAGACAGAAAGAGGAATTTCCCTGGCAGGATGTACACTCTGAGGCACACGGCTGGCATACACCACCTTTAGGAAACCCTCTGGGAAAGAGGCAGAGGGAGGAGAGAATGAGGTAGCACTGATGTATTATGATGATGCATGTTCATGTGCAAGAAATTAGAAAACAAGACAAGCACCTCTGACACTCTGCCACACACACGCCACTGTGCAGGTAAAGCCTACTGCGACAGCGCTGGCACTGCTGGTTGTCCTGACACATGAGACAACCTTCCGAGCAGTCTTCACACTGGCTGGACGCCTTGTTGGCAAACGTACCAGATGGACAACGAGACATGCAGGTCTGTCGAGCAGTCAAAAAATGACCTGAAGACAGAAAGACAAATCACAACACTGATAAAAGAAAAAGAGTAAAGGACACAAAGGTTGTCAGTGGTCAACAACTTTTTTAAATTTAAGGTAGATTCTTTGTCATCCTTTCTCATACTGCCTGCTAAAGAAAAAACATGTACTTTGATTGCAAGTTTGCCTAAAACTAAATCCAAGACAAGCCCACTAAACATGTATTTCAGAAGCTCAGTCTTTTAGTTTCAGACAGCAAATGTTTACCTGAGTAGCAGCTGCTGCAGTCCTCCCTCCCTGCAGCAGAACAAGTCTTACAGGAGGAGTAGCACAGCTCACATTCGCCCTTACCTGATGGTAAACAGCAAACAGAAACCACGACAAAATATGTATTCATGAATGACATGGAAGAGAGGAAGAAATGAGATTGGACGACCCTCATAAAATTGAATACTAACTGGAAGCATGAGAGATGGGATGAAAAATACACTAGAGGATGTGTTACTGAGTTCCTAACGATAGATATAAAAATATATTTCACTGCAACATCCTTAAGTAGCAGTAGTTGACAGCAGGACTTCCAGTTTAATTTGGGGTTGATGGTTACGAGAGGAAAGCTGTAGAAAATCAGCCTCACATTTTAGCAGAGCCATGCTTCAGTTGAATCAATTATTTAGTTTTCTTGAAGCATAGGAAATTAATTTATATCCACCCAAAACAAAAGATTAGAGGTGGGTAATGTTGACAACATTTAGTACCGAGGTAAAATTAACATTTGCCGTACTGTTTCTGAAATGTTTGTCAGGGCAGGAAGCAAACTGTCTGCCCTCTAAACACTCCCCGTTCTTCAGCGTGAATCCGTCCTTGCAGGAGTCACAGTCGTCATATCGTGGCCCTCCGCAGGTGTGACAGGCGCGGTGACAAGGCTCACAGTCCTGGCTCTCCTCATCCACAAAGAAACCTTCCTTACAGTGATCCACACACTCTCCCTCTGGACACACAAATACACTATATTTATAAAGAAATGATTTGTCATCTCTGAGACTTTTACTGTGATCTAAATTACAGTATTAAAAAATCTAAATCAGATGCAGATCACAGTTTCCCCAGAAATGTCTCTAAATGGAATGGTTAAAATTTTTGAAAACAGTACATTGTACAGTGTCAGTGACATTGAAATTACTATTTCTGGTGAAGTGTCTCCTCAGGGGACAGTGCCCCACCCTGTCTACCATATCTAAAAGATACTGAGTCACATATTCTGGCCCCAGGAGTTTATCAGCTGATATTCACACCATAAATTATAATGGTAAATGGTTCAAATGTTACCAAAGACATAGAATCCATCTTTACACCAGTAGCACTGGGACTGGTCACAGATTTCACATAGTTTGTCTTCACACGGAGCACACACCATGTTGTCATCCACACTGTAGGTCTGATCTGGACAGGACTTATGACAGTCTGTGCCTAACCTGACAGACAGACAGAAAGACGGATAGTATCAATATGAGGACATATGAATATGGCGGTGTAACTCAATGAAACTCCCAATTGAAGAGACTTACTGGTAGTAACCATCTTCACATTTGAGGCAAACAGTTCCCCGCGCCTGTTCTCCTGAATCCTCTGTGGTGAAGAGCAGAATTTAAAACGAATCATTGAAAACAGATCAGGCAAACTGTGAATTCTGGACTTACTGAAATAGCTCTGTTTGCAATCTCAAAGCAAGACAAAAAAGACTACTAGATCAGCATTAGTATTGTTGTTGTAGCAGTCCTTGTTTTACTACTGCCAGATTTCAGGGATTTGTTCCCCTATTTCTCCATATTGAAAAAGGTAAGAATAACAAAATAATAAGATACTATCACCGTGGTGGTAAGTATTAGTGGTTGGCTGTTTATGCAGTTAAAATGTGGAAATAAAATCCCATTTTATATCCCATCTACCATGCACCCAAAGGCAGCACTGTGATTTCTTTAAACCCACTTTCCTTTAACACCAGCAGGAGGCACTCTGACAACATTCAATAAATGTGTTCAGTTCACTGTAGAATTGAATGGACCTCTCTGAGTGTGATCAATGTAGAACTAGCAAACAAACCTAACCCAGAACCCTTCAAACAAATGTCAAAGAGTCTCTACAGGCATTTCAGTTCACATCTATAATGCCTGTTAGTTTCTCTCATCTTCAAGAAGTCAGAAGTCAGATGCTGCTGCTCTGTTGTACTGTGTAGTAGATGTTGTGTGTGTGTGTGTGTGTGTGTGTGTGTGTGTGTGTGTGTGTGTGTGTGTGTGTGTGTGTGTGTGTGTGTGTGTGTGTGTACTGTCTGTTCAGCTTGCACTGCAGGTGTACTTTTGCTGAACGATACAAAAACAAGCATAATGTGAGTGACAGGTTATGTAAAACACTGAGTTTTGCTGTTTATGTGTTTTTTTGTTTTTGGAGACCAGGGAACATATGCAGAGGATAATAATAAGTAATTCAAGTGCGTGTGAGAGACTGTTTTTGTACACACACCAAAGGAGAAAGTTCATATTCCTTCCTTCCAAACTAATTAATTCCTGCTGTCAATCAAAACCATCCAACTGGTAACTGAGGAAGAGCAACGCTGTCATCCCTCAGTCCAACAGTGTCAAAACATCTCCAAGGACAGAGGGAGCGAGAAGGGGGGCAAGACAAAGAGAAAGAAAGGATCAGGCAGGAAGCATAGAGAGGGAGGGTAAAGGAGAGAGAGAAGGAGGATGAGAAAGAGATGGAAATAACTACTAAAAAAGCCTCTTCTGCAGACTTTCCCTTGGGACATTCATCCTCTCCAGAAAAGCCTCCATTGACCCCCACACCCCATTCCTCAGTCTCCTTTCAGCACCCACAACTTAACACTGCACTGGTTTACACTTCAATGCGGTCGACAAGCCACTACCTGTGAAAGCAATTACTCATACAGAGAGAGACTGGGAGAAAGGAAAGGTGGGAGGGACAGAGGAGCCGGAAATCATGCCTTCAGGCTGTGTCTATGTGAAGAGAGAAAATAGCGCCCGCATAAATATTAACCATGCAAGCCAGGGGAGGGGGTATTTCAACAGAATTTAAACTGGCATACACATCCTGAAGTATGCACTTGTGGAATGTGCAAGCACTCATACACACACATTTACAGTCTACATGCACTCGCAAGCTACATATTACACGAGCGCTTACACACATGATATACATGCACACAATCACACATTAAAGTGATTAGCACTCAGACTCAGTAAAAAGAGGTGATGTGTAGTCAGGAGTGGGGATGGATGAACTTACTATCACCTAAAGTCATCACTTCAGTGGGAGAAACTGACATGGTGTGTTTATCAAGAGGTGTTTGCGAAATGGATTGCTGATTGAGGAAAAGAGAATATAATGAAGCAAAACATTCATGAGAAAGACAGCTTTTTTCAAGCACAGAAATTAGCTACACAGCATCAAAACACTGGAGGTGAGATGAGCTTCAGGGTGCCAACAGCCTCTGAGCAGCAGGAGTCCAGCTCCACAGTAAAGGAGCTGTAGGATTACTGCTTTCCTGAAGCCTAGTATGACTAGTAAAGCTCACTCAATAGTAGTTCAAATTGAAACAAAATAAATCATGGTGCATTGCGCAGTCTGTGTAAATCATCTTATCTTGAACAATGATAGTCAAAAAAGCATCATCAATGAAATGAAAACCATCTTGAGATGTTGTAAGCGAAGGAATGAAAGAAGTAAGGGATAGACACCCAGGGAGGAGGACTGCTGATGTTCAGAGAAAAACTTTGAGCTCACAGACTGATTAGAGATGTGTCAGCAGCAGTGCCCTGTAACAGAGGAAGCCATGTGCCAAGAAGGGCTAAGATAATGAAGGTTTTTAATCTCAGGTAAAAGACATCTTTTGGTGATTTTGCCAGCCTGATCTTATCATTGGGCTTCAAAAGACATGTGCATCACTGCCTTTCCCTAAGATACACAGAGCCAATACAGATTCAAAACATGACTAATCCAATTATAAAATATTTTCAAACCCTTATTCCATGATTAAGGAGTATAGTATGCAGAGGATTAATGGGTATAATACTGATGATGAGTTAAAAAGAAGTACTGAAGTAATTTGATGGGGGAGATAGGGCTCAGCTACTGCATCTTATCACACACTGTCAGGCTGCCGAGCTGCACATTACAAACTAACACACAAACACACACACAGCTCATTTACTAGCTTGTAAGACTTACAAGTATAAGTCTTAAATGTATAGTTCACCCATAATGAAACTAAAACCCAAACCTCAAGTGCAAATGTTTGGCTTCAGAAGAAATTTTGGGGTGTTTTGTTGCCTTTTTGCAACCAATAACTTGCTGGTGCAGTGTTTTCATAAACATGCCTAAATAGATAATCATAACATTTTGGGGAGAACTTTTCTTTTTAATGCATGTTTTAGTCCTAACCTACTAATCTACAATCCTAATTTTAATTTAAGAACTACACCAAAATCCTAACCCCAAAGTAGCCCCACAAAAAAGTGGGGGGCATCCAAAACTGCCTCAGATCCCAAAACAGTCTTCACATTACTGTAAATGTCTAAAACTGGCAGTCATAAGCTTAGAAATACAGGATGACACATAGTGTAAGCATGCACACATATTATGCCAGTCTCAGACACTATACATTCTGTTTCATCTTCACTTTAGCACATAGCATCAGGTCACAGGGCCAATCATCTCAAATCTCTAATCTGCTGACTGACTTGTTTAGCTTGCAGAATTGTGATTATTAAGAGTGGCTGGGTGCTAGGGAGGCTGTGGTGGGGTGAGAGTGAAGAAAGATATTCCACCCAGAATGCATAATGACATAATAACAGCCCGTCTCCACCTCAGCACAATAACAACTTTCTATGGTATGTCGGTAACCATCTCTGGGAGAAGGAAGTGCTCTCGTCCTTATGTGGCTTGTACTGACAGGGAGAGGTGTAAGAGTGCATGGAATGAGATTTAGGGAGGACTCATAATGCATGGTTTACTCAATACGTTTTCACATTTCACAGTGTTGAGGGGAAAAAAACAACAAATCTTATTCAAAACACCATTCAGAAAAAGAAAATTTTAGCCTCCTGTTTTGCTGTAGACAAAGGTATGTTGATTTTCTATATTTATTAACAACATGGAGGGAATCAGCAGTGGAAGGACAAATACCATTACCGGCAGCATTCACCCAGGACTGGAAAATCTATTTTTTTTTAACCCTTTATGGGATACATAATATCTGTCTGACATAAATTAGATTTCAGGCAGTTTTCCTTGTAGAAAAGATAATCAACATCAGTCCTGCAAAAAGTGAGTAATACTAATGTGGCATCTTCCAATGGGGTAAGGTGTCTGATAATTAAGGAAATCTGTAGTTAAGTTCTAGGAGATGGTCTATGTTTGTCTAAATGACTTCCCTAATAAATTAGGCTTATTGGAATAAACAAAATGTTCATTCATTAGAGTTCATGCAGAACACCTTATATTTTAATAACTTAGCTCAGTTGTTGGGGCTCATTTAAGTGAATTTATGATGATAACTGCAGTGATAGAGAGCCTACAGCAAAGAGTGAGGTACAACAACTGTCAGTGGCAGCATCATTAGTAAATTCCAAACACATTTAGTACAGTAAAGTCCTCCTTTATTAAATGTCATGTTGTGTTTACAAGCTTTCCCGACATCGCACTGTATCTCACTCCTGAGAACTGAAATGATAAAAGTCTTCAACTGTGAAAACAGTAAAAGTGGAGCAGTCACTTTGATGGCCAGATCTCGTGGTGTGCCAAGCAGCTACAGTATACAGCTGGTGCTGAAGCTACAGTGCACTTGGTTTTATATCTACAATTTGATCGATGAAGAAGGTGAAGGAGAAAGTGGTGAGTGAGAAAAAGAGGTGGTCTACTTACTGCGTTCACATTGCTTGCAGCCCTCATCACAGGGGAGACACTCCTCATTCTCTGCATCTGTAACCTCACCTGATGAAAACAGCAGATAAAATAGTGGATTCAAATATACATAAGACATAAGAAAATGGCGATGACATATAGAAGATGAAAAAAAGACTCCAGCAACTGCAGATTTCAATTCAAAATGTTATATGTCCATTTTGTGTAAAGTATTTTTAGTTTATGTTAATTGCTCAATATTGGATGACACAGTTGTTTAAAATAAGGTTCGGTTGTAGAGAAAAATAAATTATATTTAAAGCTACTTTCAAGCCTGCACATTTTTTTGTTTGTCACAACAAATGCCATTTTTTAAGTGGAGTACATACATGACAATCAAATTACTACCTGTCTCATAAATGACCATTGTAATGTTATTTTTTTTGTCATCAATCAATAAGAAGGTGCTGCTTTATTGGTGCTTGTCTTATTTTAGAATTACACACTTTGCCATCTTTTTACACTTTTACCAAAATTATAGCTTCATTTTACATTGTTTATATGTGAACTTTTTTATTTATGTCACACCAATCAATGCGGTGTCATTGCTCTGTCTGTGATGCCAACAAAGGATGAAAGAGAAGAGAAAAACTTCCACATTGACATGCACATTTGTCAGTTGTGTCAAACAAGCACAAATGACAGAGTTCAAGCTGTGTATGGGGCCTGCTGAGACCTGCCTGCCACATATGATAAGAATTTCGTCTCATCCTCCCTCTCATACACTTTATATCCTCACATAAAAACCCTCATAATTACTCTACCTCTCTCTCACATTCAGTGTAGTGAAGTTGTAACTCCCCACCTCCACCTATCTTATCTCAAATATCTCAAAAAACATCTCAACTCAGTCAAAACATTTCAGCTCTTTCTCAATCCTCCTTTGGCTGGCATTCACGTTTGATCACATATGATGCCATAAAGTGCAATGTGTTCATCTTTCACAATCTCTCAGAGGATAAAAATAAATTCTGCAGATGTTCTTTGGTTGAACAAATTAAGAACAGAAAGTAGAAGCAAGAACACATCGGCACCAGGCAGGCCTAGCTACATGAACTTAGTAAAGACTGTATTTGTCTGGTGGGACATTTTCATTTGAATATTTTCTTTGTTTCATACAGTATTTCTCTAAAGCAATAGATATCATGTAATATCGATGCACAGTGTTTTTATATTTCTGTCATGGTGTTTATGCTTTGTTGAATAGAGTTTCATGGCCATATGTTTTTCCTCTGCTGATATGCAGATTCCTTCATTGCTATACTAAATATCAAAAGCGCAATAGAAAATGACCTGAATCACCTCATGGACATGTAGCATTATTAATGAAACTTCCTGAACCTTCAAAAGCCCACTGATTAATTTATGAAATATTACTGTTATCTTCATGAGCTTAAAATTCCTCCTCTGAATTGCACTTTTTTCATACCTGACACTGAAATCCAAATGCTTTTAGTAACACAGTGTACTAGTTCAAAGAAGCCAGTCCAAAGAATAGTTTCCTTTTCTTTTTAAATTAAATTAATCTTTTAAATCTATAAAATTGTGCCTCAGAACCCTGTGAGTTGCCATATTTTCTTTTGGCATATTTTGCATTTGAATTTTAATACTTTAAAATGAGGTCACTGTGCTACGTGTGTGTTCCCTGAGTTGACGTTTGCCAAATTCAGCCCAGCTCTGTGACAGTGGTGCTGAACAACAGTGGCAGCTATTATAAAATCCATGAAATTATAAAATAACAATTGTGAGATGTAAATGACATATTTTTTTAATCATGCTTATTTTTCAAAGTGGTGACCACTGTAGAGTTCACTTATTCAGCATTTCTACTGCAGATTTAACAGAGTGCTTTTCATAGTGACATCCGTAAATGAGCATGTAACAAAGTCTCACCTGCACTGCACTCCAATGGGACACACTGGCCATTTCTGAGCTTGTGTCCTGGACTGCAGTGGAGGCAGTGATCTGCTGCTGTACAGATGATGCAGTCGACAGGACAGGGTTCACACCGTCTTCTTGCAGAGTGGAAGAACCCCTCTGGACAGACCTCCCTACACTGATTCTGAAAGAGGTATCTGACCACCTCAAACTTATCTAGATGGAGCAAGAAAAGAAAAGGAAATATGTGTGGGAAATGCTCTGAGGCACAAGAACATAGAGTGCTAATGCTAACAGGTATGCAGACATACTCACACATGGCATCATCAAAACACAGGTTGGTTTGTCTCTAATTCATCATATATGAACATTGAATGGTAACACATTTACATCATACACAACATTTTTACTGCAGTTTTTAGAAAGCCACTATATGGATGTTTTGGTATAAGCACATTTGGCACAATCACTTCACAAATTAAGAGTCCAGGGTTTCCATCTCGCTTACGTGAACTTGTCTTTTTTGGATCATTTATTTATTTGCACGTGACTGGCAGTACATAAGCTGATAGGCCAGAGGTGATCGATTTCATTCAGGCTTATCCTTGGTAGCCCAACAAACACTTTTTCTGTGTGTTTTCTGTCTGAATTTGTGAAGCCTAAAAAGTTTTTGATATTGCACATCTTGAAATCACTGGAAATTGAAATGAGGAGAATTCAAACTACATAAATTGTGATACATGGTTGTCAAAGTCAAATATTTCAATGCTATAAATGTAGTGATACATAAACTGTTCCGTAGTGGTTAAATTTCACAATTAGGTATTCAGTTGCTCATAAGATTCAAATCCTTAATGAATGAAAGGTCTGAATGAAACAAAAACTTCTGTACTAGTGTGTGTGACTGTAATTTCATGCATATGTGGGCTTGTGTGTGTGTGTGTCTGTGTATATCAGTGTTTTGAAATGGACATGTTAATATTTTTGATTAGTCATCTCTTTTCTTGTCTTGATCTCTTTCCTTGGTCCCTGTTACACTCCCTTCTCCATCTCGAGACAGCAGGGGTGTAAATTACTCAAAGGTCAGTATCAAAAATTGTCTGCTCAGGATGCATCAGTATGAGTGTGTGTGTGTGTGTGTGTGTGTGTGTGTGTGTGTGTGTGTTGGGGGGGGACTGGCCAAGATAAGATAGGTTGTTTTGAGAGAGAAATGACACGGGAAGAGACAGATGGAGGGTCTCTTCATGTTATTATTGTTATGTCTCATTGAGCCTCAGACAGACCTGCAATTAAATGGAACCACATTTGCAAACACAGTCTGACAAACTTGCCGGCTAATTGAGAGTGTGTGTGTGTGTGTGTGCATGTGTGTGTGTGTGTGTGTGTGTGTGTGTGTGTGTGTGTGTGTGTGTGTGTGTGTGTGTGTGTGTGTGAAGGGGAAATCTGGTGTTAATCTTCTCCTTGGCTGTCTGGTATCTTAAAGTGTGTGTGTAGGTGGGTGTGTGTGTAACAGAATCTCCCCAGTGTAAATACATTCATTCTGACAGCCATAATACTGTCTGTGACACTGTGATAAACACAGTTATTACTACCATCTTCAAGTTGATATTTCTTCAGCTGTGAGCCTCTAATGACGTCCGGGTTTTATCATAACGATTGTTTTCACACTGATGAAAAAGGTTAGGTTTTTTTATGGACTTTGGATTGGCTGCACAGGATCCTACGATCATAAAACTTATCAGAAGGTAAGACTTTGAAAGGAAGCAAAAGTAGCCATCAAATCCAGACACAGCTTGTCCTTTAACTGAGCTAAAACCTGAGAGATTTGCAATGACCTCTGCATGAGGATACAATGAACAAATGACTGATTCCCCCTTTTAACACATCTATCAGTAGGCCTTGGCTAAATTACTGCTTTAATTAGATTCATTTACTTTTAGAGAATTGATTGGTGGAGTCTGGCACAAATGAGCCTTGGCTTGATCCATGTGATGTTACAAAAACGCATGCTTTCACTTTCCAGTCACAGCTAGATAGATAGGTTTTTAAGTGAACACCAGTGCACTTCTGCAAAAAGCTACCTGTGACACTTCAAAGGCTAAGAGCATGCAGGTTTTATATGGTGAGAAAGGAAAAGAGGGAATTGTTAAAATATATAAGATTGTATTTATGGTTTTATTTGCACTGGTGCAGAGACTGCCTGTCAGTTAAAGTAATGCAATTTTGATTTACACTATGAGAAATATAGAATGTCAAGGTTTTTTAGTTGAATGTGCATTTCATTATCAAACAAGGTAGGAAAAAATCATCAGCGTGGTTTTCAAAACCCGTGTTAGTGTACCTCTGTCACAGCTGGTGCAGTTGTCAGGTCCCTCATCAGTGCACTCGTGGCAGGTGTGGTGACAGAGATGGCACTGCCTCCCCATGGCATAACGCCCCTTCTGACAGCGAATGTCGCAGCGTCCATCATCAAAGAACCTGCAAGTGGTTCACAAAGAACATGCAAAATCAGCATCAGCCACTGTAAATAATATACATTTTTACAGAGCAACACTTTGTTGCACTTTGTTTTTCCTTTGAAATAAGAAGCAATACAAACTGACCAAAAAAAACAAAACAAAAAAAACATAAGTTTTAGCTATTTACTTAGCTGAATACAATATTTCTCAACTCCAAAATCTCCATTTGTTAAAGCAGAATCACTAATGTTAGAATAGACTTGAAAAAGCCATTCAATTGCAGTAACAAGAGTTCTTGTAATGAGCTACTTTCTATATCTGTATTTAAGGTTGTTTGAACTGTCTACAACACTAACATTTAACATCACTAGTGAGTAACACAGTGTCTGTAGTGCTTCTATATATGATACACTGTACATATAAGACAAATAAGACTACAGTCGTACGGATTTCACAGCTGAAATGGTTTAATCTGAACCTGCTGAGAGTTTTTGGTCATTGAGGGGCTACCATGTTTAGACCAATGCCAGCTTTTAGTTCATCACTTTTTGACAATATGTGGGTTGGTTGGATTGGAATACAGCAAGTGTACCTCCTCAGCAGTATTACTTTGTATCTTTTGAATACAGATGTTTGTACATCAGTGGTTCTCACCTTGTTGGAGGGCAGCTCGTGCAGTCCTCTCTCTCCGGACCCATGCACTGCAGACAGGTAGCATCACACAGGTGGCACTTTCCATGTCCACTCAAGTACTCTCCTGCAGGCAGAGAGCAACAGTGAACAATGACCTCACATCTGCCTCATGTCGTTTGTAGAACAATTTTTCCAAGAAAAAACTACATTTTTAATTTCATTTTATAATTATGTACTTTGGTTGCTTCGTACTTTTTTTAGAATTTGTTTACCAGCTTTGTTATGTGTTTTCTTACTTCTCTTTTTGAGTGACTTGAGTTGATGGTGTGATGTGTCCTAGTTGCACCAATTATAACCAACAGTCAGTTGTTATTGTTTTCATTTCATTGAAGCTCATTATCCTCTGGCTTCTGACATCTCCTGCACAATAAAAGTTATATCTCTTTTTGTTGTCGCATTCTCTTTGTCTTGTTTTTACATTATGTGCAAATACATTTCACAGGTTTAAAAACCTCTTTGAAAACATCAAGTTTCAAAATGTCAGTCTCAGGCGTACTTTCTAATTGCTGAGTGCTTTCACTGTAAATAGAGATACGATTTGGATCTGAGGTATTTTTTGGCCCCTTGTGAGCTTGAAGACAAGGTGAAGATCCCCAAAACAACTCAAGACTTTTTAAACAAACACAGATTACGACTATTTTTATCGTAAGCATAAAGTTACAAAACCTCTAATCTACAGATAGCAGAAATCTACTTTGAAAAGTAAACGGATATAGCCACAACAAAAACTGTCCTACGTTTTTAGCACTGCTGCCACTGCTGCTCCTGCATGAGTTCAAACCCTTTGTGTGTGGAGTTTGTGTGGAGTCTTCATCTTTGTGTGGATTCCTGCCACAGTCCAAATACATGCAATTTAGGTGAATTGGAAACTAAGTTATACATGACTGTATTTGTCCGGTGCATCCTGCCTCTCACTCTGACTGGAGACTTTGTCAGACCTTGAACAGGACAAGGTGATGAGAGGGTTGGAAAATACTTCTTTGTGTTTTACAAAACTAGATTTGAGCTTAAGACTTAAGCCATTCTGTAAGTAAAATTTTTAATGACCTGTATTAGTGACCAGGTAATGGCAACATCAGCAGGTCTTGGGCTTAGCTACTTGAAGGAGAATTGAGCTTGCTGATTAGAGCGGAGATGCCACAGAAGCATCTACCATATCATACCTGCCATCACAGATTCAGATTCCAACCTGCCTGATGAGTTGAATAGATTTTACTGCAGGTTTGACACCAGCTTGGTCCCACTGCCTTATTCTCCTTCCTCATCTGATCCTGCTATGCCTCCATTTTTAATTACTGAACCTCCTGCATAGGCAAAACAGTAGAAAGGCTGCAGCCCCTGACTTAAATCTCAGCCTTCACCCTGAAATGGAGTACAGATGGGCTTGCCCCAATTCTAACTCTGTTTTAATTGTTCCTGTGCCTAAAAAATCTAACCCAAACTGCCTGAATGATTACAGACCTTAAAATCTATTATTGAAGGGCTTGAGTGCCTGGTTTGCAGTCACTTGTCCAGTGTTGTCCTTGAACCCTATCAGTTTGCATATAGGGCAAATAGGTCTGACGATGATGCAGTGTCATTATGTTTGCACTCAGTTCTTCAACACCTTGAGGCATCTGTTACTTATGCAAGAGTTCTGTTTGTTGATTACAGCTCAGCATTTAAAATACGATTCTACCATCCAGGCTGTATGATAAACTTCCCCAACTGGGAGTCCAAGCATCTCTGCGTCAGTGGATCTTGGAAGCAGGTGGCCAAAGTTAATAACAAGTTCTCCAAGTCTCTGGTTATTAACACTGGTGCCTCACAGGGATGCATTTTGTCTCCACTGTTATACTCACTTTACACAAATGACTGTATTTCACACTCCCAGTCTGTTAAGTTGTCTATGTTTTGGTAGGACTAATTCTAGCAAAAATGAAAAATAACATAAATAAGGTTTCATTCCTGGTGGACTGGTGTGCAGCCAACAACTTGGAGTTGAATGTTTCTAAAACAAAAGAAGTAGTGGTGGTGGTCGATTTCCGTAAGAGCCATAGTGGACATCTACCTTTGGTCATAAATGGTCAGGAAAACCATCATGCAGAGCACTACAAATTATTGGCTGTAACAATCTCCTACAACAGTGTTGAAGAAAGCGAAGCAAACACTTTTCTTTTTAAGACAGCTAAAAAAGTTTTCAATATCACGGGAAGGTATGATGAAATTTTATCGTGCTGGGATCAAGAGCATCCTCACCTTTGGAATAACTGTGTGGTATGGAAACGCCTCAGCACAAGACAGGAAACGTCTGGACAAAGTGGTACGCACTGCATCAAAAATCATAGGCCAGGAGCTACCGTCCGAAATCAACACCATTAGACTACGGGAAAAGGGACAATATTCTTCACGACTCCTCTCACCCTGCTAACCATCTTTTTAACTTTCTTCCTTCTTTTAAAAGAATCCAAACTAGGACAGCCAGTTTCTGTAACAGCACCTACCCAGAGGCCGTTCATGCCCTTAACTCAAAAAATCATGTGCTACTATTATTCCTGTCTGTAAGACACTGTAAGGGTATATATAATTTGGTATACATCATAGCTGGTTGTGGTACTGATATTTGATGATTGTTTTAATTCTTTATTATTATTATATTACTTATTAATTTACTTTTATGTCCTAAGGTGGTCACTGTATGTGAGGTGGAGTTATTGCTGTTTTTGTTTTGCTTTGTGTGAGCTCATCAAACCAAATTCCAATCAACTATGTTGAAATGGCACTAAAGTATCGAAGCAACATTCTGTAATTATACTAACTCGTTCTATGCTTTTTTTTTACTTGAGAATAAAACGCCTTCCTACAGCCCCATGGCCACATCCTCCACTGTTGAAAATGCTGAAAATGTGCGTAGGTTTTGGGAGGTCGGAAAGTTTTTGTTGCAAAACGGAGTACAGGCTGGAAATTGAGTTTTGGGTGCCAGAAATCTCAACACCTGGCAAAGCAATTGTTGAGTCACTGACATTTATCAAAATCATTATCACACTCCAGGTAGATATATTATAGTCATTCTCATATGCAGCAGTAGAAATTGTACTTGTAACACCCGGGACACTCACATTTACTCAGGACATATATAATATACATAACATGTATATGAGCTATTGTGTCAAAAGTTTCTAAAGGATTGGGAAAGAAGTTCCAAAAAATCCATCAACCTTCAGCTTTGCACTTGGCAGCATTGAAAAAAAGCCATAACAATAGAGGCATAAACATTGTCTCCTATACCACCTTTGTATAAGACAAAGGTGACAGACACTGGCTCAGGCATAAGGATGGAGCTGTGTGTTTGTGTGTGTGTGTGTTAGAGCATCCTTCAAGGCAGCGGCGAGGTTGTCTGTGCTCTCTGGCTTTCTGTGAAAAGCTCAATTGTTCCTTTCAAAACAAAAGAGCTTCTTTGTGTACAAACACAACAGGCGGTGGCTTCCCATTCAGTAGAGCTCTGCTGAAACCATTCAAACAGCCCCCGAATAAACGCCATCACTCTCCCTCACACACACACACACACGCGCGCACACACACAAATTGTCTCCCTGTCTTTGTGTTTGTCTCCCCCTCACTCACACACACAAACAATCAGGGAGCCAAGTTCTCAAGGGACGGAAAGCCACACAACTCCACTCAGCAAAAGCAGACACTTTGGACTCCCACTGCCAGACGGGAGAAGAATGGAGCGGAGAAGAAAGAGAGGCTGTCACTCAAGGGAGGAAAACTTTTCCTCTGTTATGGACTCGGCTGACCTTGTGAGGACATTGACAGTCTACTCTGTCAGGAGAGAGAGCTCTGTTGGCAGATATCACACTGATATCCACCACACCTGGTCCTGAATCCCAATTCCCTTGCCCTTCCACCTCCTGATAGCTGCACATACTTGGTCCAAGAAAGTAGAAAAAAAAAAGATATATTCACTACACCTGGCAGGTGGTCAAGACAATATTTACCACATTGATTATCTAATATTGTGTATTTATTACCACAGGGGAGTGTTCCTTCTTCTTGACCTGAGTTAAGTAATACATTATTTATCCATGTAAGGAAATTTGTCCACAGTATTTCACCTATCCTAACTATTTCAAGGGCAATGTCAGGATTATTACCTAACATGCAAGCATCTTTTGGGGTGGGAAGCACCTAAAGACATAAAACACATACTGATAACCACTGGGCAACAGTGCTGCCCGCCCATGCGTTACAGCAAGATAAACTTAGATTTCACATGGCTTCCCACATGATTTTAACGCCAGTAGATGCCAAAAATTGGAGGGATAAGGTTAATTATGGCCAGAATCAGCACTGGAGAGAGCTCAAGCCATGACAAGAGGTGCACTTAACAGAAACAATATTTGTTTGGAGTTTGGTGAGGACTGACATCAGCATTTACGTGCAAGATGCTGACTTTTATTTTATTCTTAAATGAATGAGCCCATAATGACTGTAAAAAAACATGTATGATTGTGTTAGTCTTGTAGGAATCCCAGAAAATTGTGCTGAGTAAAAAAAAAAGGTCAGAATCATACTGTAGGATTGTTCTCACGCTTCAAGCTCTTGAAAAGAATGATTTTAGCAAAATCCACTAGTGTAAATTCCTGCTGTAACCCATTTACCAATGTTATACATAATATACCCATTCCACAACATGGATAAGAACAAAACAAAAGAAAATAGTTGTATAGGGGTGACAGGGAGTGTTGCTACAGTTACTTTAACAACACCTGCTTTATTGTATATAGGAGAAGAGTTACTTATATAATACCTGCTTTATTGTATTATGAAATATACAATATCTCCTATACACTGCAAGTGTATCAAGACTGACCACTAGCATTGAAATATTTCATGGAAGGTTGTTGGATGAATGTTCAATATTACTACTAATACTACTATTTTTACTTAGCAATAAATATCTTATGGGTTAAAATGCAACTACTCACAATCAGGAAATTTGTTATCTGTTCCCTCCTCAAACAGAACTGATTTTGGAGTAGCATATGTTGACATTACTCACCTTGGAGTTATTGATATCTTCTGCTACAATTTTAATTGCTGCTGTATGGCAACAAAAGAAAGCGGTGAAAAACCGAGTAGAGTAACTAGAAAATAAGTTCTACATTCAGGCTCATCTTATCCCTCTCATGAATGTAAAATAGTTTTGACTAAATCCACATAAGACAATGAAGTTTGCACCTATAATAAAGTATCAAAACCCTGCATTGCTGACCTGTTTTTAACTCCCACCTAATTGTCATTGAGTGCACATTTCTCCCTTTAAGTGCTCTGCCTGGGGCATGTGGAAGTTTCATTTAATCAATCTGATCGAGTGCTGAAAAACTAAAAGTTTCTGAAAGCAATGATCTGAATTTCAATGATGTTATTCCCTTTCATAATTTTGTAAAAAATAATTCAAAGTGAAAACACTAAACTGATTACCTAAAATGCTAATGGATGACATTAATCTGATTAATACACTGTCACCATAATTAATGGAACTTAAAAGAAAACAAAAACATGAACAGATTAAACATTTTAATAAGAACACTGAAGTAAAAAAAAGATTTTCAAAACTAGGACTTTGAGTAACATTAATAATGCATTGTCACAGATATGTCACAGGTACACATTAAAAACAGCTTTTATACGAGGGGTGTGTGTGTGTGTGTGTGTGTGTGTGTGTGTGCGCGCCTCTACTACCACACGATCTAAAGTCAATTCAAGTCATCTTAAACAATGACCAAGAATAAGTTTTTGTTAACCAAACAGGGGAGTCATCAATCTTTATTACAAATCATCAAGAACCATAACCAGTTGACAGTACAACAATTCATCTAATACTGTAAATGCTCAAGCTGCAGGTGTGAAAACCCACACAAATAGAATAAGAATCTTAAACATTATATTTGCTGTTCTTTATTAAAAACCAGCACCACCAGAATAACCTTTGAGTTTCATCAGGTAAGGTTCAGAGACAGACAGGAGGAGAAAACAAGACATCTGACGTCTGCCGGCCTTAACACAAGTGATTTAACATTTCTGCCGCATTCCTGGTTCTGCAGTGAAGCTGTCAGTTTACTTTCAGTTCCAACAATTATAATGTAAAAAAAAAAAAAAATTGATTGCCTCACTGTCTTTGTTTTCTGTTTTTCTTGGGTGGACTGAACACAAAGTTATACTGCCAAATGTGTTTCTATATCTAAATTTTGAACAAAATCCCTTTTCTGAAATAACTGAAAGCAAAGCCGTCGCAGCTCTGATTTGTCTGTCTGCCCGTCAGAGACCTTTACCTGCAGATGAAACATGATAACGACAGAATATTTTCTGTAGCGATCACTGACCTTTTGTGCTGAAAGTGTAGAGCAATACTTAAGTTGATATGCATTGCCATTATAATGGAATGACAAAGAGTAGAAACTTCTAAAACTCTATTTTATTTGAGAACAGTAACATGTTGGGATGCACCGATACAGATAAGATATACGTACTGGACAAAAGTCCCTTTATCACGGTTACATATGGCATGTGGAAAACCAAACCAAACACATTAAAGAAATGCAGTTCCCTGTAACAAAAAATGAGTTATATTTCAATTGTTTTATCCAGTGATAACAAAGTAATGGTGGAGCTTTAAATTGTTCTGTCACAGTAATGGATGGAATCAATACTCAGTTTTGGGCAAAAGTTTAGTATCCAGAATCTGCATCATGAGTGAAAAATGAACACCGGTGCATCCCTAGTACCACAAATTCATTATAACTCACTGCAGCGTTTCCTTCCCTGCAGAAAGCTCCAGAAGGAATGACTATTGACTCGTCTTGTAGTACCTCTGGAATGAATCAATGCTGTCTGGGCTTACATTAAGAATTAATGGCATTCTCCTACACACACACACCAATAAAGACAAACACACACACTATTCAGAGGGCAGGTTTATGTTTTTAAATAAATGAAATGAGGTGATACTGGTCAGTAACTTGCATCAGTCTTGGGATACAGGGACACTGTAGCAACGTGGTGGATGTGGCGGCTGATTTATGTGTCTGAGTTGATGTTTATAAGTGTATGTGTGTGGTACATATGTATCTTTGTCTGTGTGAGTGTGTGAATTTGTCTTCCCTCCCCTGAACAGCCAAAGTCAGCCCAGACAGACATTATTTTCACATTACTGAATGAGCTTCTTTTTTTTTCCCTTTGACGTATATTTACAGGCAGAAAACCAAGGCCTTTCCTACTGTATGTTCACTTTCCATCTGTTTATCGTTAACACTGGAAAGAGAGGAGGAAGAGGAGCCAAAATAAAAATGCACACAGACGTATTCAGAGATTCACAGGCTGAGTGGCTCCTGTTTTAAGCTATGCTTCCTACACTGGCAACAAAAAAGAAGGTTCAATTATTTTGGCATCGATGCTTTGGTCACAAAATACCGACACTTTTATTCTTTTGTTTCTTTTCACTTTTGTTTTCATTTGCACGTTTGTTCTTGAAATAAGTCCCAGTCATTTTACACCCTGACCACGTGTGTGTCCCAGTACAGAAAAAAGGTAGGTTTGTTGTAGTCCTGTCATCGCACCTCCGATGCAGTCCCTTTAAGAGGCACAGATTCTCTTATAAATTATGTGACTGTGAATGAGTGGGCAGGGGGGTTTGAGAAGGAGGGATGTGCCCCCACATCCCCCCCGCACTCCCTTTATGCCCAGTGAGTATGTCCCGTCACCCCTTTTGCGAGCACGTTCTGCAGCACAGTTGCTGCAGCACTTTCCTCTGGCAAAGATTGTTCTTTTTAACGAGCACGCAGAAACTGCCTTCCGCCCAAGATTCTTCATTTGCTTTCCACAGACCAGGAAGAAGAGAAACAGGGGGAGTTTGGAAGGAGGGGAGGGAAAAAAATGCACACACACACACATAAAAATACATGTGGAAACACACACAGGGCAGAACCATTAGAAATGGTTGAATGGCAGGCAGAGCCGTGTGATTGGTCAGAAGAGGGTTCAGGTGACAGGAAGAGTTTTTTGATCCAATCACAGGTGATGTTCATCGAGGTGGAAAATGATTGTAGTCCAGTGGATTGATTGGATCCATGTCAGGAGAGGGAAAACAGATTCAGGCGAAAAAACAGAGAGAGAGAGAGAGAGAGAGAAAAAACAAATGTCACACAATTAGCAAATTGACGATTTTCACAGCTTGGTGTCATTTTGCATCACAGAAAACTCAAAGTGGACCACCAGTCTATAGAAACTAAGCCAATTCTTTCATTTACCAACAGCAATTAAATGCACTGGTCACTTTTGAGCTGCCAATCAAAGTTTCACCAATATGAAACCAGTTTGGTTTAGGAAGGTTGGAAACAGACCGAGTGTGCACTTTAAGCAAAGTACTCATCATCAACAGAAAGGTCATACAGTAAAGACATTTTTCTCCTCAGAGCTTTTAACTAAAAGGTCATGGCTAGAGCAGCAAATCGCAGGCTGCAGTCGAAGCCTCATAATCACACCACCACCTCAGCCAATTAGTGAGAAACAGGAATATTTACACTAAAAGATCCATAAGCCAAACATGCACACTTCTGAAAAGACTAGACTATGAAGCACAGCAACAGAAAATCGAGAGTGAAGTAAAGACACAAGAGAAATCAGGAAATTATTGTAGAGGAGCAGGTTGTATGAAACGCTTGAAAAATAAGAAAAGGGATAAAGAGTAATTGGATGTGTCAAGAACCTTTCAGCCTATGCAGTGTGACAAAGACAGTAAAAACAACCAGGAAAAGAGTTTGTTAAAATAAAACGACAAGAATGTGTGAGTGTGTAATCCAAGAAGGATTTTGTATTAATATGCAGAACATGAGTTAGACTTTTAGATAAAGAGCACAAAAGGCAAAAGCAAGGACAGACCGCCCTCCTGCTTTGAAGCTACAACCTGAGCAGTTTGATTCAAGAAGTTAGTACAAAGCTCAAAAATAAAAAAGAAGGCCACAGGTGAATCCTTAGCTTTTACTTAATTTGCATTAATGTTTATACCCCATGGGATATAATACAATTTAATTCATCTGGAGATACAAAACAGTTTCAGAGAGAGTTGAGATGTAAATTTGCATCTCTGAGGCCTTTGGCTCTTTGATTAGCTGGGATTGTTTAGACCACAATTTGTATACTTTTGTATTTGCCATTTTGCAAAAATACTGTTACATTATAAAGCATGTTTTTTTTCCTGCTGTGACTCTGTCCAATTCAATGCTCTAGCTAGTCTGAGTCTTTTCAGAAATTTCACTGCAGACCATACTAGTATGCATTACACCTTTAAATTGCCTGTGAGAGGCAATGCAACAAATATAAAATAAACACACTGAGGCCATCTTGTAGATAAGAAAGCTGACAACTCACCATCTCTGCAGATGGTGCTGACCACACAGGCTCCTGCCTCCAGATTGTAACCACTGGCACAGCTGCTGCAGTTTCTTTCACCAGGCCCCAAGCACTCGTAGCAGCTATGGTCACACCTGTCGATGGTTGTATGAAGAATTAGATACTAGGCTATGCAGCACTATACTGTGTTCACATATACTCTTGTAAGTTGGGATAGTTCTTTAAGGATATTTCAGCTATATTTCACTGGTTGAGCTTAATTTTTCTAGTTTTTGCCTTTATAGTGATTGAGTTTGTTCAAAACTTTGAGTATATATTGGAGAGCAGCAAATTGGAAATTCAAAAATGAAACCTCTACAGTGACAAACCACTGAACTATAAGGAAACTGAACAAAGCAGTCTCCAATAATGAAGCCTCAAAAACAAATTAAAACCTTTCAATACAGTAGCACAAACCTATATGAGACTTTCAACTATACTTCATTCATTTTTTGCTGCAGTATTTGATGAGTTATTTCAAGTGTGAGCTAGCTGGTGTTTACACTGTAGTTCATTGCTTTGGCCCTTTCAGTGTGTGTTGGTGAACAACATTTGCAAAAAACTGGAAGCTTTAAAGTGATGTAAGAGATGAAATTTTGAACACAGTCATTATCACAACAAAAACTGGATAAGAAAATATCTGAAATAATTCTTTAGGAGGAAATTAGGCAACAAGAAAACACAGTTATCACATTTACCATATTGCTATTTTGAAAGTGGGGCAAAACTTTATTGGAAATGATCTAACCAGGAAGGAGCTGACAGAGAATTATGAAATCAAGTAAGGTAAAGGGTCAAGTAAGCAATACATAATTCAAGGTGGGAGAGAAAAACCGCAGGGAGGCAAGTCCACCTCAAGGTACGATAAGAAAAGCAGACAAGATGTCTGACTCTGTGGAGGAGTTCGACTGTGGGTGTGATAGGAGGCAAAGTAGTCATCAAACTGTCATCAAACAAAGGAATATGAGTATGTTTACATGTTCTTTCCCTCCTTTTTCTTCTCATCCAGGTTAACATTAGTGAAGAGTAAGGCCACAGAACGGTTTGTGGGAAAACTGCACGCTGCTTTAAGATAGAAACAATGACCGCACCAAATGGCAGTTCTGAAAGGATTATTAAATCAAATTATATAAGTTGAAACAGTGAGGAGTACCAGTCTCATGCTTTTACAGTAAACCCTAAATGACAGCAAAGTCCTCTATTGTAGGCTTTCTGCTTACATTTCCCCTTATTGTTACAGTGACTGATTGTAATTTTGTAAAGCAAAATTACATCATTCATGTTTGAGTTCCAGTTTTAAATACGGGTATAGTGCAACAAAATTGCATTTACTAGGACATGTCGGTGTCTGAATCATCTGCTGGCCACTTTCTCAGAATGTTAAATGAGAAACCGGACAACTGGGAAATGCCAAGATTGTGCACTGCACATTTACACTGGAAAGGGGGTGCTGTGGCGGCTGGAGTGAAACACAGACGAAATATCATTTTACTTTTTTAAATAATCTCTGATAAAAAATATTTTAACAGTTGCTGTTCAAGCGCTTGTGGATTCATTCTGTTGTGGTTCAAGTATGAAAAATATGTTAAATTTGGAGGATAAACATACATAATGTAATGTATACTGTAATATTATTTACATCCAAGTTTCGGAATTAACTTTTTAAAATGCATTACATATGTCAGTTGGTCTATTGGTCAGTTGGTCTAAACATGAATATGTGTGTATCCATGGCAGCCAAACCCTACTGAAAAAACATTCCTGCATTCATGGCACTGCAGAGAGAACAAGTAGTACTAGGAAAGGCCAAACTGGGGTTAAAGTTAGAAAGCTAGATTTCCTTGTTTATCTCTGTAGACTGGAGATCTTAAAGTTTTTCACTTTTTCACTGTGGTGTAGACGTGCTGGCAGGTGTGCTGACTCACTTCTTACAGGACCTTTGCACCTGCCCGATGTCTGAGGTCTGCTCTGACAGGTAGTAGCCAGTGCTGCATGTTGCCACACACCGCCAGTCCTCAAGTAAATAGCCGTCTGCACACTTAGTGCATGCCTCTATACCTGTGCCTGAAAAACACACAGATACACACTTCAGGGATGTTGTTAGGGCATTACAAAATCAGATGATAAACCAAAAATGTTCGTTTGAGTATTCATCATGTCTGCTAAACAAGACACTGACCTATATAATAAATGTAATTCTAAGTGATACATTAAGTGTTCACACTAGTTCGTTGTTAAAAATCATATGACTTCCTACCTGCGCAGGTGGCACAGGCCCGATGACAGGGCTCACAAGTCCTTTTGTGGCCATTGTAATAAGTCCCTGGGTCACAGGTCATCTGACACTTGTTTGCTTGAAGACTAGAAGGAGAAATAGAAAATGACACACATTCATACCTTCATAGTAAATACTGGGGGGAGTAAGTTTAAAAAAAATATATATATATATAGTTTCCTTTAATCAGCAACATAAAGTTCATACTGGCAGCAGCACAGGGGAGTTTAAGAAAAGAAAAATGTTTGAAATCACTCATGTTTCCAAACAGTTTGCTGCAAATCAGTGAAAGTTTGCCTGTTAAAAGCCAGCTGCTACTGAGCAATTTTCTTCAGAAAATTCTTTCTGGGCAAATATTTAGGAAGAAAAAGGAAAAAATCAACTGCAGCAACAGCGATATCATGTCTGTACACACATTAGCGGCTGGCCTTTAGTTCACTTTTTCACTGATATACAGGAATGTGACGTCTTCTTGACTCAAGTGTAGTCAAATGGAACTTGTTGTTTTGACCAATATATACAAGAGAAGTGCCAGATGTAGGGGTAGAGGTCACTAGAAAGTAGGTTTGGAGGTTATAAAGTCAGTTCAGTGAAGTCACAGTGAGGATAGGTTGGTGAGCTTGCTGCGCTAAGCTGAAAAACAGCTGGTCTGTGTTAGCTAACGTTTCCCAGAAGCAATCTCGTCTGGTCCTCTCTTCCTCCTCGGCTCCTAACCGACCATGGATGGTGAACAGAATGGGAGAGGGAAGACTGTGTCTGTGTGTGTGCCTGTGAACGTGTGTGTGAGCATGTGTCTTACTGTGGTCTTGCTGGAGTTCAGAGAAAATTATGGCTTACAAGTGTCCCCACCTCCACCTCTGACTACACTGAACACTTAAAGCCGGGTTCAAGACCGCAATATGTTTTAAACGCTTCACAAGTGTTTCCTTCATGACCTATCAGGAATTTCAGCACTTTGAAACGCCCTATCCTCTGTCAGGTCAAGTGTAGTTGTGGCGGTTTGAAGAGGCTGCTGTGGAAATGGCCAGAAAATGAACTGGAACATGTCTACATGGATAACTAAATGGTTTAGATCAGAGGTTCTTCAAAGTAAGGATTACAACCCAAAATGGGAAACAGCTCCACTTCTTGTGGGTCTCCGCATGACAAGAGTATATGTGGGCTTTATTAAGCCTGGGTCACAGGGTGAAACTCTGTTTACTTAATTTGGGTCCCAAGTGGAACCCAAACCACAGTGTAAAACAATGTGCTGGTCTAAATTAGCAACACTGTCTTTCTGCAGCGTTAGAGTGAGTAAACACAAAGGGTTTTTATCCCGAAACCACAATGCTGACATTCAAGCCAAATTGATACAAAAAGACAAAACCTGAGCCATTTCTACTAGCATAACAGAGGACTGACTGTAATGGTAGACCTACATAATAACAAGCTGTGATTAATACCAGCAGGTCTGGTAGCAGCAGGCTCACAATTATATTAAATGTTAAAGGCTTTTCCAAGCACAAAGCCCCACAGTCACATGGACACCATGTTGCTAATATTTTTCTAAGATGATTAATCAATGGCAAATTAAAGCATATATTTAGCTGAAATGTATATGAACCAAACTGTTCATACACATGGGGAACACAACCCCAAGTTGCTCCCGATTGTTAGGCCAGCACCTTGCATAGTAGCTCGCTGCCATCAGTGTGTGTGTGTGTGTGTGTGTGTGTGTGTGTGTGTGTGTGTGTGTGTGTGTGTGTGTGTGAGTGAGAGAGAGAGAGAATGGGTGAATAGGTGAATGAGAGGCACTTGTAGGGCGCTTTGGATAAAAGCATATTTACCATTAAGGTGGGGGTATGCTCCAAACAAACTAGTGCGTACGAGTTGTCGTGTGACCACATTTAAAGACAATCGTGTTTCCACCTTCAAGCCACACTTGAAGGTGGAGGGAAAAGCCTGCCGTCATAGAGAGGGGCGAAATGCAGACACTTATTGACAATCTTTCCTTTAAGTGCTGCATTTGTTTGTACATACAAAAAGTGACAACTAGTTGTGGGAAGAATAAATAGAGCTTGAGAGAGAAGTTCAAACCCTGCTTACTTTCTCACCTTCACACAGCTGGCCAATCGCTGCATGAATGACAGATTGTCGGTTTCGGAGTTACACGTTGTCGGGCGCAGACCATTGACGCCTTTAGAGTTACAGTGGTTAAGTTGTTGAAAAGGAGCAACACAAAATAGTGTTCAGACAAATCCTTCAAACTTTTTCTGCAGCAGTTAAGAGGAAATTAAGATTTGAATGTGTTTGCAGCAATTCTAACTATACCATTACTATAGTAAAACATTTTATTTATTTTATTTTAGATTGCAAGTTATAAGGTGTGTAATCACAAGTTATGTAGCAACAGACACAGCCAGACAAGATCACTTGCTGTCAAGACACTAAAATTCTCAATGCTTGAAACTCCAATCAGTGTATCTGGTTAGGCACTGATCAGCATGGCTCCCAGCTTACCTCGTCCCAGGTTTACATTCTGTGCAGATATTGGAGGTGGTGCACTTCTTACAGTTCTCTGGACATCTCCTGCAAATGTTGGAATCTGAAAGACACAGGGTGAGCCAATCATACGCAGGGGCTAATAGGAACCAGAAGTCTGGTTGCATTTGAAATGAAGAAAGGGAGCAGAGGAGGAAGACAATGATGAAGAGGAAGGGAAGGGGTAAAGTGAGTGAGGAAGACCAGTAAGAAAAGTGGGGGAGGAAAGGAGAGAGAATAAGTAGAAGAAGGCACAGATGAACAAAACAGGAGGACAAAGGGCAGGGGGAAGAGATGGCAAGAGAGGAGGGGGAAGAACTGAAAAGGCTAAAGCTGCAGGGATGAAAAAGAAGATTGTACTGTTTGGTGAGGGAGGATAGGAATGTAGATGAATATTTCAAAAGGCAGACTAAAGGCAATGACACGCTTTGAGACAATGCACACGGACACTTCTGCCTTCAGCAGCGATGAGGATTGCCAAAAAGATACGTGAATAGCATGTTTTGTTTTTTCTGGGAAACCATAGAGTAGACTATGACTATTAATCAGAACTGTTTTTTCTACATTTCTGAAAAACGTTGCTTATGTATGACACAACCATATGGTTTTCTTGGGAAAGTCATATGGTCAGAACTAAGAGGAGGAGACTGAGAGTAAGTGAGGATTGTTGGTTAGACACTCAGGAATCTGTAAGTCATTAAAGGTTGGATGCAGGATATGGACAGGTCACGGACAGATTTACATGAAAAGAAAATACACTTTTACATTGCCTCTTGGGTGTTACTTTCCCATTTTAGTTGAGAACCGGAGATCAAAATAACTGCTGAAATGATTAGCAGAAGAAATTTTAAGATTAATAAATAAGGGAAATGTCCATTACTTGCAGTCCTGGTTGAAATGTCTTTTATGGGTCCGTGAGATTGTCACTGTCGACACCCTGTGCTTACATGGATTTAAACTTTTTGACACAATAGTCAATTATCACACTTGATTCAGTTGATACCACACATAACATACATCCCGTATCTTACATTACTTTGTCCATAATTAGGTTGGCATCTCTAAAAACAAAAGTTATCTTAATCAGTAATGAAATCATTACATGAACGTGTCCACATGTTGATAAAGGCAGGAATTCACCTCGGCTTGCTGTCAGACTGACAAAGACAAAATAAACTCTAGACAGCTCATTTAACACAACACAATACAGGGCAGTGCCAACATTTCAAAAGAATACAGTATCCACTACATCTTGGCCTGCTGAAATGTTATGATTGAACTTGGATTGGATCACATCAGATCTGCTGCCAGAGACTCTCAGAGCTGCCAGGACTTACACTGTCGAGGCTGCAAACCAATATATAGACATAATTATAAGATATACATAGTTGCATTCTCTCATTCCTGCTTTAATTTCATCCTGGCTGGCATACATCTTGAACATAAGACAAACCAGTAAGTATATACGTAAGTACATACTGTATGTTAACTCTCCTGCACTACTTTGTTTATTATAAACCAGTGATCAACACAGAGAAAACAAGCTGACTTCTCGTAAATGTAATCCATAGATCATCCTTCTGCAGATCTGTTTTATTTCAGAATATATTCCACTTTAAACTGGTGAAGACATCTGCTTACTAGCACAAACTTTTCAGTCCTGTTCGGTTCAGTAAGTGCATAAAAATAAACAGCTGGCTAGACGTTACATCAAGGATACAATGGCATCATTCTGAGGTTGTGAACGAAACAGATGTTTCTGGAAGTCCTGTTTGTTTCCAGCATCGATGGTGGTATTTGTGGATTACCTACCCACTGAGAGCAATAAATTTAGCTATTCTTTAATCTTAGGAACTTCACACTTTGAGAATGGGGAGCAAAGTGACAATGGACTTAGAAAGACAAATCATTGACCCTGGGTGGGCATGTAGCAATCACTGCTGAGCCTGGTTTTGTGTAGTTGAAGGCATTTTGCTCCCAAGAACTGTTTAAATGTCGTTTGCTGAACTACAAGAAAACAGATGCAAAGGAGAAAACACTATTGAAGTCAGAAGAAGCTTATAAAAACCCCAATCTGGGACCAAGGAATGATGAAAGAAAACCTGACTGCATGGTGTGCTATCATGTGTGTACACATTAGTTTGTAGATTGCAGAGCCAGTTTGGCCAGCAGTGGAACGTACCATGGTCAAGGTAGAAGCCGTCGCCACAGTTGGCGCCACACGTGTTGGAGCCCTCGTTGAGGTGGAAACCAGTCCTGCATGTGGTGCACTGGTCGCTACGGCTACCAACGCAGGTCTCACACAACGAGGAGCACTTCTTGCAACGCTTCCTATCGTCACGGAAAAAGCCACTGGGGCACTCCGACACACACATCCTGGAGGGAGAGGTGGTTGAAGGGGGAGGGAAAAAAGGGGGAACACGGGGTAAAAGAGAGCGTCACAAAAGGCAAAAGTGGAACACAAAGAAGGGACAATTAGTATTTCTTACAGACTTATTGGTTGTAGTAGAACCTCATTGTTCCACGATTAACAACCTCTATCACACAGCTCAGTATAATGGCTCAAAATGTAAAACATATGTCTGACAACAAACATATGCCTCTTGTGTAAGAGTATTATTGTCATAACATATTGTGTGCAATAATAAATATAAGTTCAAGTAAAATACAGTTTTATATGACTAAATGAGAAATAGGGTTAGCCATTGTAAATATAAATTTATTTTTCATGTATCAATAGCACATAATGAGTTGGGACCAACAGAAGTAGAGGGACCGAGTGTGTGTGTGTGTGTGGGTGCTATATGGTGAACAGGTGCAACATCTGTTGGATAACTTAACAGCCCTCCGTCACCCCCTCATTTCACCCTGAGGCTCCCTTCCTAAGGTGAGAAAGATCTCCGAAATCCTCAAGAGCACAAAATACACACACACACACACACACACACACACACACACACACACACACGTACACACTCCTTAAGCCTTATTCACACACAACTGAGTTTTTTGCCAGGAAACACACATTGCACATGTGAAACACATAATCCACGTGTGCACATACACACTGCCATGCGTTTGTCCTCCAACTTCAATACCATTTCACTGCTACGCTGAAATGATTATTTAACCAATAAAGATTATAAAAACACTATAATGTAACCCCAAGGACACCACTGAATGTGAGAAAAACTTTAAACAGCTATACAGCATTAGCATTACCACACTGTCAGTGCAAGCTGATGTTGGTGATTGAAATCATATAGACGTGAAATTGAGGTAAATTTCAAGGGTTTCTTTTTTCAACTTGATGCTTATTTTTGGCCATCATTCCTATTAGTTATGATTATGTTTTAGACATACTGATGTATATTAAAATTTTCCTACTTTACAAATGCATGAAACAATTACTGTGCTTTTGAGAATTCTCATCTTTCTTGTTCAGGGCTGTTGCTACCATTGAGGACAAAGAGGGTCATGTCCTCAGTATGTTTTTCTGGGAACATGAGGTGCAGTTTACATTTTAGACTTTAAAGTTACACATAGTTGGTTTTTGAAGGTAGATACCATAGACTATATATAAAGATGCATCTCCACTTCCTACCACTGTACAAAAATGAAGCCAAAATATCCCGGATACGGGAGCTGCCATCTTGCGTTGGTGACGTCATTTGGCCTCAGCTGTCAATCATGACGTGAAACCTCTGTTATATAGCATCAAATAACTAATTAGAACCAAACTTATCAGAAAAATGAACACTTGAACACCCATCAGTGTGATGAGAACTACCTAAAATGACAGAAACCATCTTTGGGAAAAATGTCCAATCCGCTAAGATGGAGGGGGAGGGGTTTATGACCTATACTGCAGCCAGCCTCCAGCGGGTGTATCGAGATGTTTTGGCTTCACTTTTGGGGAGCTGACATGTCGTCCATCTTTATATACAGTCTATGGTTGATACTAAAAATTTTACAGGGTGTTAACTTTGACAATTTTTAGGCAAAGAAAAATTGCATAAGATAATGAAGATACAAAATTGCATAAATACAACAATAAAATATTTTTTCCAACTAGATTTATTCCAGGTGATGTAGAAAACACTCTTATAAAACAGCGTTTAGATGATCACGTAGAAGAACTCTGGGACAGACCATTTTTAAAAAAAATAAATAAATGACTAATGAAACATAGAAAATTGTCGAAATTAATAGAACATTTTAAATGTTTAAAGTTCCTTCAAAGTTATCTGGTAACTTATTGGACTTGAGTATTTCTAGAATTCTGGCTACAGCTGTGCATACAATGCATACACATACACAAAGAAGTGAAAAAAAACACTACAAAGTTCCAAAGACCCGCACATACCTTTTGGTGAGTCTAGACCATCAAACACATATGTAGGGATGTAATTATCTAAACATTAAACACCACCGCCACCCCTCCTCCTTCCCCATCTTCATTCATCAATTGCTCCCTGTGGTGGCAGAAAAGGGCGGTTCACCTCTAAAGTGGGCTAATGATAAGGCAGCGCCTAAGCTTGCACATTCTCATGCACCTGCATCAGTTTGCCTTTTATTAGTGCAGAGACCCGCCGACACAAAGGCAATTACAACAGACTTTGATCCTAATGGGATCCTAAGGGCACACACAAATGTGCACACACTCACAGAAATTCACAGTCACACACACACAGACAGACGTACACACACTTTAAACAGGGGGAGGGGAGAGACTGAATACGATATGACCGACAGGAAACAGCATCTATGTTATCAGACTGACAAGGTGTGATTAATCAGGACACCACCTGCACGGTTTCTTAACCTTATTCACATTCAGCTCACAAAATAACAGGGGCAAGCACTGAACTGTGACCTTAAATGGTGGCAAAAGGGAAATGCATAATACATCAAAGTGGTTGACTTTCTGAAATTCAAAACAAAAATCACAACTAAGACATGACTCAGGGTCAGAAAATTACAACAAGCTAGAGATTATGTCATGTAGTCATGGCACTGAAAAGACTGATGATCTAGAAAGGTGCTACAGTATATACTGTAAATAAATTTGAGCCTTTGTTACCTTCATATAAGAAACATACTGTACCTACATCACAGCACACCTAGCTTTCTTTAACCATAGTTAGCCAGTTATGTGAATCTTAATGTTCGTGAATACTTCTTAAAAACAACTAAATATGAGAAAGAGTAAGAAAATTGTTAAATAGCCTCCGAAAAGATTATTGCTTGTTCCCTCTCTACACCCTGGACTGTGTTTCCTACTCTTCAAAGATCCATCTACTGTATAACCAAATTCTGACCCAGTTCAAGACCCAGTTTTACAAGACTTTGTTTAAAATAAAAGTTTACTGAGTTGATCCTAATAAATACATTAGTCAGATTTCTTCCTCTTCAAATTCACGTCAAAAAAGTCACCAGATGTAATAATTTGGTTGTTGCTTTTACATAGCAAAATATATGGGCAGTGCATTTCTGCCAGAATGCTGATTATAAATTATAAATTCATTCATGCAAACTAGGCTGTTACACAAACGTTTCTCTGAAGCCTGTGAACACAATCGAAATATTGCCTTGAGCTGATTAAATCCAGTTATCGTGGATTGGTATGCACCAACATTCACTTTACCTGGTAAAACTTTCTGATTGAGACCCCCTCATATTGATCCCTCTCTTTATTTGGCTCTCTGGACTCCCAGAGGACTTCACACTCTTTAACACAATCAGATGTTGTTGAAATCACATACGAGCAAGACGTATCTTCTATCTTTAGCTTTGTCGCTCAGATGCACTTTTTAAATTAAGAAAAAAAAAAAAAAACTAATTGACTCAGTTGCCTTGGTGGAGTCCACAGAGCAATTACTTTTATATCTTCATGTATACTTTGAGAATCTATAAACTGTCTATAAAAGTGAGAAAAGTTAGACTTGAACGTGTAATTAATAACAAATAGGTGCAATAGGTGCTAAATAAAACTGTATTCATTCACTCACTTTACATGAGTCATCTTTGTATTTCCTTATTCACCTGTTGATTTCATGTATGACTAAGTTGTTTGACTCTGAATGTTTTTTTAAATAATTCCAAGGATAAAATGAGTCTGTAAATGAAGATAGATATGGAGTAGTTCAAGCAGTTTAGGTTAGCGGGCTGATATATGTTCTATCAAAATGTACTCTATAAAAGAGAGACACAACTTTTGCCTTTTTGAACTATGTAAAAAAGTATTTGGAAAACAAAAGCCTTTCCCACCACACAAGACACTTTAAAATGTGGATTAAGCAGCAATTATTTGATGTTCTCCAACACAAGAACAATATTCTACTTAATACTGATTTCTTAGGCAGTCTGACCTGGTGTTGTTCTTGAACTTGAGGAAGTAGTGGAGGCAGTTGATGCAGTGATGGGGTCCAGGACCTTCACAGCCATTCTCATTGCATTCAGAGTCACAGGGGCCTGGAGACACACAAAAATTAACAGCGCAAGGCAGTGATAACCATAGCAGTGATAACCATAGCAATAGGTTTTATAGTTTAATAACCTTGTCAATATTAACTGAATTTAGGGAATTATTAATTTTACTTTATTGCACCCTTTAATATTCTCCTTATACCTAATGTGGCAGCACAACTTACTGTCATTGTGAGAGGACAGTAAAAATAGCAGCTGCCAAAGAATTATGTTACTTTGCAATGCTGCTACTGTGGCTAACCTGTCTGTGTACGGCTCTGGATTTATCACTTACCGTTGTACTCCTCTGTGAACTCCTCATCGGTGGGCGTCAGCATGTCTGTGGAGCGGGGCTTATCGCTGCGCAGAGACGAATACGGGTGCACAGAGGTGCCATACAGCACCAGTGACCACTCCTTCAGCTTGCCTGAGGAATGAGAAGCATTGTAAAAGTCATAGACACAGATCCACTTTGAGCAGCTGAATATCCTTTGATATTTATTTAATTTGTATATTTGATACATAGAATTGACATTATGGTCCAACAAAAAGGCAGGTTATCTTCTTTTTTCTGCTCTGCTGTAACAGGTTAAGTGGGAGAGCAGTTCAACCAACTTTCACCAATAGAATGCAGAGAGAGCAAGGACTTCATAATCTAAATTATTCCATATTTTCAGGGTATTTTCAGCTACCATAAGTAGATTATATTACATTAAACTTAAATGATACACATGAGAAAACTAGGCACAAGTTACATGGAATTATAGTGATCGACATAACAGCTTTTTAGAAACTGCTATTCTCCATTTAAGACTTTATTATGTTGTTAAATTAGTGGGTCATTTAAGCAGTTAAGTTCACTGCCTCCAGAGCAACATGTGTGCTCCTGCTGGTCCTACACTCAATCCAGACAAAAATGTCTCCTATTTCTACTGACTCTGTAAATTAAAGCAAATAAAGAAAAAATACCAAATGGGTATGTAGACTGATGATTCTTTTTTAATTAGTAACACTGTCATACCGGGTACTTTCTGGCTGCGGAGTTGAGAAGGTGAATCATAGATCTCTAGGACCCAATCGCCTGCTGCCTTCTCTCCCCAGCAGTGGGTGGTCATAAACTCCCAGTTCTTAAAACCCTCCATAGAGTGATCAAACAACCTGCTCATCAAGAATACATGCACGTACACAAAGACACACACCCATAAAAACATACACACACACAAACACACACAAAAAAACAATCACACAAAGATATCAGATGAGGAAACAACTCAAGTATTGCAAATACCAGTACAGACAATCGCAACCACTCAACCAAGTACAATCACAGTCTCTAATGAACTGTGGACAAACGTTGTACAGGACTGTGGTTTACTTGAGGTGAATGTAGACGAGGTACACACAGCGCTTACACTACATTCAGTATCCAATCCCCTGGAGGTTGCCACATTTTATGATGTTTTAGCCCAAATTAAAAATTATTGTTGTTAACAAAGCAAGCAAACAAAGCAAACCCTATGAGTCACAACACTTCTAATTTAGAATTACCTTGCCTTATTTGAAGTCACAGCAAAAAAGCTGAATTTTTAGTCAGACCTTACAGATTTTTTTTCTAGCTTTTGCTTTGAAATTAATTTAACATCTCACAACTTGTTCTTTACCTGTTGGCAAGCAGCTGAGACTTGGTCCCTGAGGGTGAAGTCAGGTTGATTGACAGGTCCCCACGGCGAGGATGTGTGATTGTGATACGTACGACCACATGCTCCAGGTAGATCACATGATGGTTGGGGTTGTCAGTGCATCCTGTCGCCTTGTACACCGACCGAACCACATGCTCTGGACGGATAGTTCTGGAGGACAGGATGGGAACCAATTAAAAAGATAGAGATGAGGAAAAAATACACACTAAGAAATAATCCAAGTTTGTTATTTCTGGGAGCACTGATAACTTGACTGGATTAAAGACAATATTAATCACATTTTTAAAAGTCAAAGCTTCACGGAGGGAAAAACTGCATTCACTGCCCAAGGTTTCCTTTCCAGACACACTAATCCCTTTAAAAGGTGGGGTATGCGATTCTAATCCAATACACGTCTTTTTCAAATTCTCCTCACGGTCTGCTAGCTGTCCATTCTGTGAGTGAGCGGGGGAAAAAAAACATCCAGTGTTTGTACACAGCCCTGGCTCTGTAAATGCTAAACTAACAAAGTGGCTCGGACCGAGCCACACAACACTATTCCAGCCATGATTTGTATGTCAGGCAACGTTAAATGACTTGCCTACGGACATTCAGCTTACTAGTTTGCCAAGATATGCTGTTGGTGTGACGTTAGCTACAGTAGCAGGAGAGTTGTGAGTATCGCTGTCTGGAGCTGGTGTGCTGGCTCTGGGAAACGTCTCGTCCTCTCTGGCTGTTAGCTTCGCAGCAGCAACTGTAGGGACAGTTTGCTAACCCACAACCTAGCTAACGTTAGTTATATTACTTGCTGTGTCACTGTTAGCTCTATATCATGGTATTTGTCATGGTATTGGATTTCTCCAGAATCGCTTAACCCACTTTTAAGACCTCCTGTCCACTGACGGAAACAAGAAATCCACTCACGACCAGCTCCACTGACAAAAAGTGGGAAAACCAAATTTATGGACATTGTGGCATTACCCAAGGAGATTTGCTGGGTGTACCAGTACATTTCCTTGCAGGTATAACAATGAAAAACACAACAACAGAAAAGCAAACAAAAATAGGATATAGGATATTAGAGCAGAGCAGATGCCCAATTAGGTTAAAACCATGTTACACAGATAAGTTACATATCACTCCAGATACAACGTGGCTTCTGATTAGCTTCAGGAAATATACAAGTCCTTCAAATTGAGATATATTTCCTCTTTTCAAAGCTGTAGTACAAATTTTAAAAGTGAACTTGTTTGTCATTTAAAGATACTAATCTTTCCATTTCAAGGTTTCATTTACAGATTGGAACCAGACAGCTGGTTTAAGTTAAGTTAAACTGGACATCAGCTTCAAAACACTGAATGTCCTCGGCCATAATGTACCTGTAGTCTGTTTGCTCTTTCGGGGAGTAAGGTTGGGGACTCTGTACACTGAGACATTCTGCTCAGTCAACTCTCGCCAAAAATTGTGTTAGTGACTGACTTAACACATCATGTTTCAATACCCTGAGGCTCCCCTAAAAGCAATCACATGTACTTCTTTTGATTCAATCTCTTCCAAAAACAAAAGAGCATGCACAAAAGTCCATATTAAGGGTTTCCATTTCTTAAACGTCAACCAGCCAAAGAAACCAAGAACCATGAGCATGATAAGAAAGACAAAGAACATTATTTGTTCTGTCTGCTGTGCGCAGCTCAGCAGCAGAAAGATCACCAAACAGCCAACGCAAACATCTAATGACCCCTTGAATAACATCTGTGGCATGATCTACAATACAATAGCGATACAATAACAAAAACAGTAAAAACATGGACAGGTCCAGTACAGGGGACAATGAATACCATCTTGCCAGAGCAAGGCTTTGGAGAAAGTCATTTGTTGCTGCTGCACAACAGTTTCACATGGAGCAGCTGAGCCAACTTGACACATTAACTCACTGCAGTACTGGATTACATGCAGGGCTTATTCACTGGAAACTAAAACAGAGCTGGTGAATTACACTTGCTGGCAAAATAACATATAAAAGGATTACTATAATTATTTTTTACAGGGTGGAGGGTTGAAAGACAATTATTGCCAGTGACTTGTGCTGTTTCATCCTGTATTGGAAACCGTTTTATTAGATTCCCTGTTGTCAGGGTTACAAACACGGCGATGACATTTTGAGGGCCTAAGCAATACAGCACAGATGTTTATCATTAAGAAGAAAATTACCCCAAGGCAATTAAAGATTGTCTTTAGCTGCACAACGAAAATGAAGCCTTTTTCTTGGAGCTGGTATTCCTCAAACTTCTCAGTCCACTGATTTCTAATTACTGCTAAAAACTACCAATTTGTTTGTGAAAGGCCAAAACGGGTGATCAAGAATAATTTAATGATTTCCATTGAAAATGTATTTTAAACTAGTAAAATTGGTGAGACAAATTCACCTGTTTCATATCAATTAGATCAACGAATTAGTATGAAAAGAGTGAAAGTGGTTTATTATTATTTAAAGCAGCGCATTATGAATGGTTTTTCCAGAATAACGACAGGTAAACAATCCATAACAATTTCTCCACTTGTCCTTTGACTCACATAATTCTTGAGGGACTAATAGTCAATATAAACAAGTTACAATAAACCACTGAAAACAGAGAAACACACAAGAAAATTGTGTGAGCTCAAGCAGACATGATGGAATGAATAACAGAGAAAACCTGACTGTTTGTAAAGCGGACTGCAGTAATGGCTGGAGAGTCTAGGGCTGATATCACAGCTCTGGCTTCTCTATGACACAACACAGATAACTGAACCGTATGCATGGGGCCGAGCAGAGCAGATGCACAGCTGATTACCACCAGCCTGATTGCACACAGATCAGGCAGTTTTCCTGGTGCGTGCTCCAAGTGGAGTGAGGCGAGCGATAGCAGACAGACATTACCAAACGCAGTCAGAGGGGCCAGCCAGAGGGTGTGTGGGAACACAGCAGTGAGGTGACTGCTGCACTCATGTAGCAAGTTAGAAGCACAGAACAACACACACATCTGTAGATGTACCAACGAAGGAAGAGACACATATTGACCTGCTTCCAAAACACATCAACCCAATCTATGAAAAAACATAGGCAAATGAGCACAGAGACATTTATACATGAATTTATACTTAACAAAGTGGTTCATTAAGGGAAAACAATGTTTCAGACTTTTTGGGGCAGTCTGAAAATTCAGTTTTGAACTGTGTTACACATAAAACTTTCATGACTTGTTTGCCTTTGTTCCAAAAACAAAACAAAGCCTTTTGTTTCCTGGTGATTGCCTACTTTTACTGCAAGCCTGTCATTTGGCTGGATGGATGAAGGGTAATTTGGTTTATGAACAAGGCTTAAGCTCCCAGTAACTGGACAAATGTGTGGCTGACCATTTCCCACACCTATATGGCTACTCATACATACACTTCACATGGAAAAGGGAGGCTAAAATGACAGGGGTTGTTTTATTTATTTCACGCAACAATGGTGGAAATGTCTCCATAAGCCAACACACATTACATGAGTACGGGGGCCTGAGCACGACTGCCACTGACACAAGCTGGACTTTACATAAGCCTCATATGGGCCGACTTGTGCACCGGAGCAGAACAGACAGAATGACACTGATAATGCTGCAGTCGCTGGCCACCGAGCCTTCGACTGAAAGCAAACCAGTTCAGGGCCCAAGTTCAGCCAGCCAGCCTAACACAGAACAGTGCTCAGGCTTCCAGCTGCATCAAGAATAACAAGCTGTGAAGCCCTGGCTCTCTCTCCTTGTGTGTCTCTGTGTGCAAGTGTGTGTGTGCGTAGTAAAGGTCTTATGTGAGAACCACCCTGCCAGAACTAATGCTTGGCCCCTATCAAGGTACAGCTTGCACAACCGCACTCTCAAACACATGCCGGTGCATAAAACACCAAGGAAAGAAAAAAAATGAGAGACAAAATGAGAAAGAAGTTTTGTCACATATGTTGGTCTCAATGTTGACTCACTTATCTGGCAATTAATTTTAAACTTGCACTGTATATGGACACAAGACAGTATCAGATTTCTTAATGTCAATCAGAGCATCAGAGAGTCTACTACAATTAATATACTGTACATGTTTAACTGTAGAATGGCCAACCATTATTGGACCATTAAAATGGTAGATTTCCAGAATTATTTTATGTGGACACCCCAGTCCACATGCTTTTGGTTTGGCCCCTTTAGGTCTAATTAAGGTAATTCTTAATGCTCCAGCATACAATGATATTTTAGACAATAGAGTGCTTCCAACTTTGTGGCAACAGCTTGGGGAAGGCCCTTTCCCCACAAACAAAGTGAGAACCATGAAGAAATGGTTTCCCAAGTTTTGTGTGGAAGATCTTGACTTGCCTGCACAGAGCCTTGACCTCAGCTCCATCAAAGACCTTTGGGATGAATTGGTACACCAACTACAAGCCAGGTCTTATCACCCAACATCAGTGGCGGACCTCACTAATGCTCTTGTGGCTGAATGGGAGCAAATATTTGCAGCGTGGTTCAAATGCTAAAACAGACTTATGGTTCAATATGTTTTCAGGTGAATGTGATTTATTTCCTATTCATTAGTATGCTCTACAAGTGGTTTGGTCACCTGGAAGGGCAGCTTGTCAGCATTTAAAATTCAATACTTGTTATTTGCAAGCCGGTATGTCAGGATATGTTTGTCTGTGTGTATGTAAGTGTGTGTGTGTGTGTGTGTGTGTGTGTGTTCTACCTGATTTGTCGGTCTGCGCTTTCCACACAGACATGCTGAGTAGGGACTTGCTTCCATCGCTCCGCCTCCTTCACCATCGCCTCAGCGTCCATCAGACCAAAGCCGTACAGGTGGCTGACTGTAGGAAACAGTGAAAAGTCACCGCTGATCAGACCACTGCAATGCTAACTCAACTTGTTCTTATACCAATAATGGTTTATCAAAAAAAGTACTGTTTCTAGTTCAAATTCCTGAGGAAGATCATGTGGTCAAGTGATCAAGTTTGGAAACCACTCAACTTACGGGTACAGCAGCTCAAATATGAATTCCTTCCATACTTTACACCCCCCCCCCCCTTCACGTTCTGTTTCTTTTTAGTTCCTCTTTGAAAAAACAGTCACTTGGAAAATCTCCAGGCACACACTGGGCCTGCAGCCTGGCTGACCCCTAGTTCTCACTCACTTAGTTTCTCTTCCTCACACACACACACACACACACACACGCAGGTATGCATACACACTTAAGTACGCACTCACAAAGTTACAAAACAGCAACCACCACATGGACCCTGACAGATGGCAGCTGGCGGCACAGTAGTTAAGCAGGATGAAACATTTTTGGAAACTGCTCATCACCCCTCGTCTGATTGGAGAAAACTAATTCAGGAGTCAAAATCTTGCACATTGATTTCTCTGTGACTGTTTTGTATTTTTCACACACTATATCCCACCTTGAAACATAAATGCTACTGTTGTTTAATTGATGTGTTGAGACAATATCTGCTGAAAAAACATTGACAACCGAGAGCATCATTCAAACTGATCCGAAGTTGTCAGTTGTGAATTTATCCAAACCAACTGATCATTAATCCAAACCGCAGTCAAAAAAAAGAAACTGTGACAAGTAAGCTCTGCAGTGCTCTTTGAGTTTCATTGAACTTTTGACTGATTTAAAGGAGTGTTTAGTTGTGTATATTTGCTATTTAGATATTGAGATTCACTCAGAAGCAATCTGATCCTCGGATGAGAAGTGTATGTGTGTGTGTGTGTGTGTGTGTGTGTGTGTGTGTGTGTGTGTGTGTGTACCATTGTAACCAGCAGCATTGGTCTTCCAGTCAGGGGCGCTGAGATGTCCGGCTCTAGAAGTCTTTACAATGATGTGCTGAACATCTCTCCATGTAAGAAGAGGACTAGTGGAAGAAAACACACACAAACACACAAATACATTAAGTTATTTATCGTAATGTAAAAAATACAAAGACTGAAGGACTTTTAATTTAAAAATATGTAAATCTACACACATACAATAATGACAAGGTCAGGCAGCACAGATTATGTAAATACAGGAATGATGATGTGAAAAAAAAATTTGAATAATTTATTTTGTTGTGAAAGGAAGAGCGGAAAATGAAGAGAAAAATCAAATAACTAAAAGGGGGAGAATGGACAGTGAGACATATCTTCCTTATGGGAGTAAATTTAGACAAGGCATGAGGGATGGATAGGTGGATGAAAGAGAAACAAAAAGTTAAGGATAAAAGGGGAAGCAGGTTAAAAAACAAAGCGTAAGGAGGGAGAAAGAGGATGAAATGTAAAACAAGGTAAAGGAAACATAGTAAGATACAGTAGGTGGAAGATTACTGAGAGAGAAAATTACAGAGACACATAGATGGAGAGCATAGATGCCCATTCATCCGTCCCTAGTTTCTCAGATGTCACGTGAGATCCATTATGAGATGGCAGCCATGTGTCTCGACTCCTTTGATGTCCAAACGCTACATTAAAAAGGGAAAAACCAGGGAGAAGTGGGTCACTAAGTTTCCTGGGATTCCCTTCCATCTCATATGCTGCCCAGATGCTCCGTTCCCTACCCTCATGTCACTCCCTCGCCATCTGAGACCTCCAGAATCTGCACTACTCTGAATCAGTTGACCTAGAACTAATATTTAAGGTTTGCAACCCAACATTTGGATTTTAAAATTGAAGAAGATACACAGGTATGATGTAAGAGGGAGATGGAGAGCGACCGGCAGCAAAATGAGTCTGACCTGAACACACTGTGCCTTTTCCTGTTGAGCCGCTTGCATAAGAGCAGTTTCTTTCACAGCTTCCTGTCATCTCTTAAACCAAAAACGCACTTGAAGACTTTTAAAATCCGTAACATCTGGGAGAACTCTCAGCATCACGCATTCAGCTGCTGACTTTCACAGATTACAGTCAAAAGCCTCCGTCATATATGCACTTTATTCCATAAATGTTCTGGCAATTTTATCTGTATTTGCAGTAGTACTACTGGGCTGGGGATAGGGTTCATCGATGGCGAGCTTGGTTTTCTAGGTGGTTATGTTTTCTTGTCTTTATTATATTGTTCTATGCATATATAAAACATTGTATGTTTTATGACTTTAATGTAAAGCACATTGCGTTTACTCGAAATGTGCTATACAAAAAAAATGCCATGCCTTCACATGTCACATTTGTTCTTTAGATTTGAACAAGGTGAAACTCAATAATCTAGAAAGAAAATCCAGACCGTATGACTGGTCTGGATTTCTTTCTAGATTATTTATGTGCGTTAAAGAGTCAGATCTCTCCCATATGGAACAATCACAGGTTGAGTAAGTGTGGATGCTAAGTATTATTGCCTTACATGGATATTTGAAGCCAGCAATATTTCGAGGATTGGTGTGATTTTATTCAATAACCAGGTCAAGCTACAGCATCACATTCAGATTAGTCAATCAAACATGTTTGATAAAATCCTGAGGGCTCTGACCTTCAGTTTTGATTCCAAAACATTTGCACACACAAGACAATGTGTGCCGACTGTCTTTGTTGACCTGCCCTATTTGTCGCAGCCAAGTGCAAGTTCTCCATGGTTTTGAAAAAAAGTCATCATAGCGAAATCAGAATCATAGTCAGTATCTTAATTGTGTAATCCTGGTTTTACTTACAGTAAGGGCACAAAAATTCAGCTACACTGAAAGCTGGCAATCAATCTCTTGTAGAATTAAGAGCCTGGAAAAGAGCTAAACTTTTCACATTAGTTGTCCATCATTCCTTGGCTTTTAAATGAAAGTAATCAAATTGACTTAATGGACTGTTGGGTCAGCCTTTTGCATTTATCAGGGTTGTATTCAAGACAAACTGCTTTCTGATGTTAGGATGAGATCAGATTTAGACAAAAAAGCACATTTTAGATGGAAAGATTTCTTCTTTTTATGGGAAGCCTTGATTGCAGTGAACCTGAACTATCACATCCCCGTGATGCCCATAATACAACAGTTGCAAAGACATTAACACATTTTCAAAATTCACTAATGCCTTCACTGAGCCCACACTTAACTGAAGAACATAGACTAGATAGCTGAAAATAAAATATCAAGTAAATAATAATTAAAGGATGATAGCACAGATAAGTACTATGAAAAGTCAGAATAATTAATGTTCAGATCAATATTAATAGGCTTAGCTGCCACTCTGTAATTATGGTTCCATAAATGTTTTATGGTCATTAATTAAAAGTGACTTTGGCATCGTTATCTAGGCCACGACAGCCTCCCAATAAACAAGCCAATACTAATTAATGGAGTAGCTCGCATACTGGGGAAAACCAGCAGCAAATCAGTATGTCTAATATAGGTTTTTTGGTGCTTCTCTCAAGTGTAATTATGAACAAACACACACACACACACACGCACGCACGCACGCACGCGCACACGCACGCACGCACGCACGCACGCACGGGTAATCTGCAGGGAGAAAGCCAAGTGGGAAGTGAAGGAGGAAAATGAAGAGGCAAAAAGTCAAACATTTCACCAGTCCATCTCCATCTCACCTTGGTTCAGTCTAGTGATGGAAGATTATGCACTAAACTCTTATCAGCATTTTTCACTCTAAAATCTGCCTCTCTAGCTTGAATTTTAAAGTAGACACATGCAAAAGAAAGTTTTCTTTTCACTCATCTGTCCCTGCTTTGGTTTCTTAAAACCTCCCAGTAGATGAGGTTCTTATGGTAGGCTATCCTTGCTCATTTCTTGTTTATCCCTCCTAATTTCCTCACTGAAGTCTCCTGTCTCCATGTTCACTCCCTTTTCCATCTCTTCACTACCAAGGACAAAAGGAAAGGGGAAAGAAATAAAAGTTTCTGAAGCTCTAAAACGTTGCTGCTTGCCGTGCTAGCTCAAAAAGAGATAAATCATGTGCAGACTTAAAACATCTTAAACATGGCAAAATCTACAGAGAACGGAGCATGAAACAGTTTTATGAAGTAATATGTTCCAATCCACTCTCATACCAAGGGAAAAGACCTCACAACAGAGAGTTTAGTGAAGTCTAGCGTAATGGCATCTTGACATGTTTATCACAGAAAGTTTGTTCGCTTTCATTCACCAGATAAGAGCAGATATGATTAGTATCGCACAGTTTGTCTAAACCTTTGCCCTCTCCCTCTTTCATCCTCTTCTCTTTGCCTGCGTGAGCATGCATGCAAGTTCATCCATGTGAGAAACTGAATGAATGGATAGAAGGAAATAAAGCGTTTGCCTTGGAGGAGGGGAAAAAATACCATCGTGATAGTGGTGGAGGCACAGCAAGCACGACAGAGAGGAGGTGAGAGCTAACAGAAGAGAAGAAAGCAGGCAGGCAAGAAGCAGTGTGTGATAATCTTGTTGAGGAAACAGGCTTATGTGCCCAGCACTGCCTGGAAACCGAGAATATTTTCTACTGGGAGGATTTGGATTGGATTATCCAGGTTAAATGAAGTGACCTCAGCTAACTGAGCCGCTCAACATGTGATGATGGGGTAAAGCCCAATTCAGTCTCTGCACCTGCACTGCACTCCAATTCATGAATTTATCTAAAAAAAAGAACATCAACAGGTTTCAAAGAGGGGTGGGGCTGGCATCTGTGGTGCCTCACACATAAAGTAACCAGAGCATCTTGAAGGCATAAGGGCAACACAGGACATAGAAACTAACTGAAAATGAAATGCTTTTAAAGTCCGTCTTTCTTACTTTTCTTTGAAAATGGCACTCCATTTCTTATAGCAGAAATGTTTGGCATGAAAGCACCTGGCCACAAAATGTCTGTGATTAGCCCTGCTTGTTGCAGACAGCATGAAATTCTGCCACAAAGGACATCTTGAAGCCGATATCAAAATGGTTTATATGTTTAAAGGCAACATAAAAGGGCAACATTGGTTTGGTTTAGAATCAGTATCCCAATAGTTTGCTCACAATAACATCACAATTTAGATGATTCTGTATTATGAGATATATAAGAGACATTTTGAGACAACTCTCTGCGACACATCACAATTTTTGTGTACATAAATAGGAAAATATACCCTTAAAACTATAAATTTTGTTTTAGAACATGCAGTAATCATTCATATTCTATATCTATTCACTATGTTATGAAGAGCCTTCAGTATTATTGACAGCTGAGATGAGACACTGTGTACCAAAGTGCAGAAAATATCCTTTTCTTGGCACACACAGTAACATGTGCCATCATTTGAACAACCATAAACTGCAGACATTTGAACTCTGTACTGTTCTCCTTTCTGCCAAACACCCCTGTCAAGAAAATATTGAGATGTTTGTGATAATGTATCAGAGGAGATGGTACTGCAATATATTATGATATCAAATTACGTTCTGGCCCAGGTTAAGACAGGCTCCAGTATGTACACACTGCAGCTGTACAGAATATGATTGTCCCTACTCAATGGAGTGCCTAATTCAGTTTAAGTTCAAGCCCAGTTCACCATTGAAGGAGAGTGATAATCCACAAGCAGGTTGTAAGTGCCTGAAAAACACAAGTACTGACTACCAAGTAGATTTATCTATTGTTTACTGAAAAAAATATCAGAGTAGTGCATCTCTATACCCAAACTCACCTAAAACCCTCTCAGGTGCACTGGATGCCAGGATTCATCAAACAAAGTTTCCTTGCCTAGGAAGTCAGAATGATGGTTTGTCTATCACATCAACACACTGTCCACTATTGATGTTGGACTGGCAACCAGAATAACAGTTAAAGACCTTTAAGACAAGGCATCCCTGCCACCTGTACTGAGCTGCAGATGTAGAAGCAGTAAATGTGAACACATCACTACAGGCAGGTTAATTGCATGTAAGTGCTGAAACTCTGAACTGATCAGATGCAGGTGTATAATGCACTATACTGACATGTGTTCTAACCATTACATTCTCCAGCCCACCACCCAGCAGCACATTTACACCTGTTACACTGATCTATCTAAAAGCAAGAGGCTGATCTGTGAGCATGTATGTCCTGCAGGAGTGTCTATGTATAGTTCAGTTGTCCTGAATGTCAGTAGAGTCCTCTGAAACCCTGTTTGTCTTTGGTATGTCTCTGCACAAATGTTGCTGGGATTAAATGACTAAAACGAAGATAACTTATCCAAGTATTTAAATGCATCGGCATCACTGACTTGACAATGATGTATTTGTGAGAAAATGCTTCACGTGTTCACCTTATGAGGCAAGAGGACAAGAGGGTATTACAGGGTAAGAAAGGGGCAAAGGGATGAAGTGAAGGGATGAGGTTAAGTGGATCTTACTTTGCCTCCAGGGCCAGAGCAATAATGGCAGCAGCCATGGGAGCCGAGGCCGATGTCCCTGTGTGACTGTCTGTACACCGATGTCGCAGGTCTGTTGTGATCTGCAGATAGAGGAGAGGAGAAGGAGAGTGAAGACAGAGTCAGAGGGGGAGGAAAGAGAGATGAAGAGGAATTACAGGAATTAGGAAAGAACAGATGCAGGGAAGAGACAGGAGAGGAGGGAAGAATCAAAGTCAAAGACGAAAGGGGAGAAATTTAAAAAATAAGAAAGCCAGAAGAAAACAGATGGAGGAGAGGAAGATAAGACGATTAAAGAGGGTGAGTTAGAGGAAGAGATGAGAAAATAGTGACAGTGGTGGCAGGAAAGGAGAGAGAAAGACAAACAGAGAGGGATTGAAGTCATGAGGATCAGGCGGATTTAGACACACCTGAAACTCCTGAAACTCACATTCCAGCTTTGATACACTGCTTCACACACAGACACTCACACACACAAGTACACAAATCACCAGTTTCACCAGGAATTCAAGGAATCAATTCAGTGCCCAAGGAGAAACAAAGGACAAAGAATAGGAAGGAATAAGGGGTAGTAAAATGTGTTGTTAAAGCGTTGTGTGTTCGCTTTGATTGTATGGACTTTAGACAGCCAACTAGTCAGACAGCTTGACAGTCAGTAAGCCAAGAAAAGCTTGGCTAACTTCCAGTCTGAGCCCTCATCAAAGGACCTTTCCTGGACCAGAAAGTTAGAGGGATTATCTGAAGACACACACACAGAATCTGAAATGGTTTAGTAAGAAGTGAAAGTGGTCTAATAGCATTTGAGTAAACAGGACAGTATGTGCTCAAGCAGATTAGACATTCAGATATATCAGGTTCTACTGTAAGCACAAAGCGGAGGGAAACTGTAAAGAGTGTGTGTCTGTGTGTGTGCGCGCCCATCTGTAGCATCAGTACGAGGAATGTAGCAAGACACTGCCAGACAAGCTCACAGTGGACAACTGTAACTGTACATCACAGTCGTTCATGGGAGTGATTTGGTCGATTTGGGTCGAACCAGGCCACACCACTGGACCCACAAGCACGTACACACAAGGCCAAGTTAATGCCAAATTTCATCATGCTGTATTCTTAACTGAAATTATATATTGCATGTGCAATTTAAAAAATAAATAAATAAATGTAAATGCTCCAAATCAAAACATGGTCAGTATCTAATGTAAATTAATGGTCCTTTTGTGCAACCAAAGTCCTTTTGGTTCGTATCACACATTTAAAGCTGGTAAAACAGAAATCTTGTCCAAATTTCAATCAAGCACAAAACACCACAGATAGGCCCTGCAGTAAAATTAGGCCATGGATAGTTCTGCTCCTTTCAAGAACTAATGCGCTTATGTGTGTGTGCGTTCAGCAGCAATTCTTGAAATCTTCCACACACACTTCAATCCTTACAATCTTTCGGTCGTAGTTCTCCCCGCTGCTGTAGGTGGTGGTCAGTGTGGACGAGCATTCCTCCAGGTACCATGGCTTGCGTCCGCTCTCAGCTGTGCTGGAGATGGAGATGGTGTAGATGGAGTTGGTGTAGCCGTCGCAGGAGCAGTGGTCTCTGCTTCGCCCGCCGTTGCCTGAAGCCCACACAAAGATGGAGCCTCGGCCCTTCCTCCCCTGACAAGAAAAGATGCAGAGAGGATACAGTAAGAGGCTGCAGATTTGTCTTAGTACTTAAAACATAATTACTGCTCACCAGACTTTGTTTTGGCTTAATTTTTAAATGTTCTTATAATGTCCGTCAGGAGGGGAGTAACAAGCTCTGCGTTTAGTGTGCAGAAATCACTGCATAAAGAAGATCAGCAACAGTGAAAGAGCCGGAAAAGATCAGTATGCAGACAGACAGTGTAAGTCCTCAGCAGTCCTGCATCTGTTTCTGGCAACAGATCTGATGTGATTTGATCCAAGTTCAGTAATCAACTGGGTAAAATATAGTGGAGATTTTTTTTTTTCTGTTGAAAGGTTGGCATTGCTGAGTGCCATGCTGTGTTAGTGAGTTTTGCTCCATGTTGGACTGAGGTGAATTTCCATCTCCTCACATCAGTGACATGGCAGCAGAGAAGACAAGTTAATTTCCTTACTGACATCAGACTTAATGTAGAACCAAAACATATCATCAGTAAATAAGGATACAGGATACAGGACATTATATTTGTTTTTGTGAATAGTACATTTCATTGCATCACATCTGATGCTTGAATTTAGCTTGAATTTTTTCATTGGCTTTCAGTAGAAAGATTGCTTGCACACTTTACTGAAATATTGAAAATTATTAAAGAATCTGTTTTATTTTTTATTCTATCTGCATCATCTTTTAACTCAAGTTTTAAACTTACTCTTACTGTAAGGCATTTTCTAATCTTTGATTTCTGTTTATTTGTTTCTTTATTCATGTTGTGCTATTGTTGCTGTCTAGCTGCCTGGTCAATTGTTTTTTTTTGTTTTTTTTTCAATATTTTTTATATTTTGTTACATCCTTGTGGTTGGGACTTTGTGGTTACTCTATTCTATTTAGTTTCATTATTTTTGTTTATCAGTTCTGAAGAAATCTGTCTGGCTTTTTCGCTCAATCTTGCAAGTTTGTAACTTTATTTTGAAAATGTTACGTAAACAATGGTATCTGTATTTGAAGAATGACAGTACAGCATCAAAATGTACTTGACTGTACACAAATAAAGGAAGCAAAGCAATAAAGGCACAAAAAATGCATGTGAAGAGTTTGTTTTCCACAACATACATATAGCAAATAAAATACTTTGTTTTTTAATAATAGTATTTTTTTTTTACAGCAAATTGTTTTTACAATGAATTTATATGCATGTTTCACATTCTACCAAGTTTTGGCTGAAAACTGCAAGCATATGGACATTTGTTATAACTGAGGCCCATTACATGTGCAGCCAAGCAGCTGTTTAATATTCAAATCTAGGTTTCCAGAAGAGGTTACACAGTACATTTAAAAAAAAAAAAAAAAACTCATCCCAGATGTATGCAGAGGAATTTGCTAATTGAGAGGCCAGGGCCAGCTCAGAGTGGGCTTCACATCGACTCAAAGTGTGAATAAAGACATCAATTAACTTACTAATACAGTATTCAGTCTCAATTATTTTTCATTGGAAACCAACTCAAGTCAAATGCCTTTTAATATTCAATTAGACATTAAGTTGAAAATGATCTAAACCCAGGCATGGTGGAGACACACTGAGGGAGTTACTGTGCTGTTGATGACCAACCGAGTAGTGAAGGCAAAGTTCAGCCAGGAGTCAGCGAAAAAGTCATCTGACAAACTAACTGACACTGCAATTCACACAGTTTGTCAAGACACACACCCAAACAACACTTGCGCGCGCGCACGCACACACACACACACACACACACACACACACACACACACACACACACACACACACAGATTTAGGGAATAAAAGGTGGAATGGAGTTCTTCAAAAGGCAGGCTTCTGTCAGGCAGCGATAAGCGAGTGGAGCCCCTCTGTGTTAGAGGGGGAACAGACAGGAGCAATCGCTGACAGATGAGAGCGATGGAGAGCGCTTTGAAGAGCAGTTAGCAAAAGAAAGGAGGGGACAAAAAAAGAAGAGAAACAGAAACAAAAGAAACAGTGAGTAGAGAGGATGAGGGAGAGAGGAGGATGAAGGAGAGGAGAGAGGTGAAACAATGTGAAACTGATGGACAGCAATCATCATCAAGAGATAAAAAGAGAGCAAAGAAAAAAATTTAAATAATTTATTGCTCAAATGAATTGCCAATTAATGAATTTGTTGATTGTCAGAAAATTAATCTATAAAAATTTTAATGATTGATTAACTGATCTAGCAAAAATGCCAAACATTCACAGACTTTTAGCATCTCAAATGTTAGAATTTGCTGCTTTTCTCTAATATTATATCATTGTTAACTGAATATTTTCGGGTTTTGTACTGTTGGTGAACAAAACATTCAGCTGTCATCTTGGGCTGTGGAAAATTGTGATGGGTGTTTGTTTAATCTACAGAATGAAATTATGGAGGCGTATACAGGACTATATTCAGCGGCTCCGACCAGGACTATGACTCCGACAACGAAGACATTGCGGGTTCAGGTGGGGACAGGAGGGGCGTCAAGCAGCAGAGGAGCGAGAGAGAGGTCGGGTGTCAGCCCGTGCCCACCTGTAAATCACCTCCGTACTGTATTCCATGTCAGCCCTGAAAACATCCTCCTCTAGGAGGTCCAAAGCTCAGAGTCAGCTAATAGGACTGCTAACTAGTTAAGCAGCAGTTTGGGGTTACTTAGCAACAAGTAAAGCTATCTGTCCATCAGGAAACTCCGTAAATCACCGAGAGTTGAGGCAGAGCAGCCGGAGGACATCAGAGGGAAAACCAGAAAATTTTTTCTCCATAAAATATGATCTCTGTGATGTTGCAAATGCCTGGAGCTGCATTTGAATATTGTCCACTGTACAGCAGGTTACAACTTTATTGTATTATTGTATTCAATTAAACGTCAAACAGCTTTTCCATTTTTATTTAAATATAGTCATAGAATGCCTATACAAGAAAATTAATGCGAAAATGAAAATGAGAATTGGATTATTGCATTTTCATTTTTACTCAAATAAAACATACAAACGTGGAAAATTATAGTGCTATTGTGGAATTACATTTTCATTTTCAAGTTTACATTATCAAGAAACATTTTGATGGACATCACTGTAAAGACTGAAAGCTATATACACAGACAGGATTAGCCTAATTAAAAACACTTATTAGAGGGAAAGGGTTGTGCATGCACAACAGAGATATACTGTATATTCATATATAACAAAATAAAGCCAGGGAACACAATATGTCACACACTAAAACAAACCTCTGTTTGAGTCTTTTATACATACAGCAACACAAGCCAGAGTACAACCCTCTCCACAGCTCTCAGTGGTATCTCTGACACCTCAGCTCTCTGTGATAAACTGTCTCAGAGTGTCACATAGGTACATGTTACACTCACAAGCATGCCATCTCCACTAAGCTTCACAAACACACACACACACACACACACACACACACACACAACAGCGGGAGGGCAAGCAAGCACATACACATGCCCAACTCGTACCAGTTGGACAGATATCTCCCTCACCTGTCATCTTAAAAGGCCAGCCTGTCAGGAGAGATGGGGACTCTCTTCTACTCACACTCCATCCCTTTTTCCCTTCTCTCTCTTTTCTCTTTTTTGTAACATGTCACAGGCTCCCAACCTTCCAGTCAGAGTTTGCAGTTTCTGTCTCTCTGTCTCACCTCCTCAAAGGTCTACATCTGCTTAATCAAATGGCAGAAAGCCAGTTATAGCAAACTTTGTGAATGTGTAGATGTATGTGTGAGTGAGACATAGCCAGTAAATGATTTCACCCGTCTTAACCTCTGTTATAGCTTTTCCACTCCACTCAGCCAACAACACAGAGACAGCTTGTAGTTATGCAAAATAAGCTATGAATATGTAAATGAATATATATGCTAATAGACCTGGATGCTCTCTAATGTCCGGAGGAACTTCACAGGTAGAGATAGCCAGGGAGGACTTTGGGATATGAGTATGTAAGCGTAAAACACATACATCTGCTTGGAGTGTGTGTTTGTATCTTTTCTCACCATATGAATACCAAAGTCAAAGTCTTGAGCTGAGCAATGATGCACATGTTCATTTGTACATGTTTCAGTATGTAAATGTGTATGCATGTGTGCATGTGCCCACCATGCGGATGCCATTCTCGAAGGCCTGCCTGGCCAGAGATGCTGGTCCGTCCACGGTCTTTCCATCATCATCAGGTCCCCAGCTGGCGCTGTAGATGTCAATGTGCTGCGGCTGGAGGCTCAGAGACTTGGCCTCCACCATATCTGTTACATCTCCATCCAGCATTCGCACACCTGATACACAAACACAGAAATAATACATGCCTGAACCAAAGTTTAATCTATCTCCTATGTATTTCTACAGAACTGGCTGAAAAAGTTTAACAATATACATTAAGCAGACAGCCTAGCTTAATGTCCTGCCCTAATAACCATAATAAATTAAACAGTCGGGCAAATCAAGCCTTTAATAAGGCTAATCAATACATTAATTAGCAAGTACTTCATGTCAGTGTGCCTGTCCCCCATAACACACCATTGTATTAAGACAAACTCTTCAAGCATTAGAAATTACACTTTAATAAAATCTTTCGCTCCTCTTTTATATACAAACTTCTGCAAAAAGTTCCTTCAAAATCTAATCAGATCATCTGCTCTAGTAATTATGAAGTTTCTATAATTAAAGCTCCACAAGCTATCACATATTAGTTTTTAGTTGTTGTATTCATAAGAATGCAAGCGCGCAGAGGCAGTCAGAAGTCACCATGACGATGTCAATCACATCACAATGGTGTGTGGGACATAAGCACATGATCAATCAGTAAACACAAAGACAAACTTAAAAACACAGAGTTAATTTAATTAAACCAGGTTGGTGGAAAGATTCTACATAGGGTGGTGAAAATCAGCACATCAACACCAGGACGAAATGTTCAGCAATGGTAGTTGTTAGTCTTTTCAGCATCCTTTCAGGCTGTGTCAGTATCATATCAAATGTCATACATTAGTGGTTATCAAGCCTTAATTACACTAACATACCCATACTTATGACACAAGTCATAACAAACTTCTGCTGAATAAACAGAAACATGTCAAAAACTGTTGATAAATATGGTTTCAAATATAAATACAAGATAACCAATCATTCACCTCCTATTCTGGCATTGTAGGCAATTCCCACAATGCAGTGGGAGTTGTTTGCGGCTGCAGCAACTTCGCCCGCACACCGCGTCCCGTGTCTGAGGAAAGAGCGGGAATGAACAGCTTATTACACAAATCTAGAATCCACGTGTATACACAAGCAGGATAGCACACAAATACCACCAGATAAACATGTGGCTTTTGAAGTGGAAAGCAAGGACACTTACACATAAACACACATTTTCACAGATAAATGGGTACATACCTGTTGAAGCAATCCTAAACAAAACGGTTCAAGTGTAGTAAGTATTACAAACGTAGCAAACACTATAAATATTTCTACAATTCTTGCTTTTTCCCCTCATAGGCCTGACAGATAATTTAAGAAGATGTAGTTCAACATTTGTAATGCTGTCAGGACAAATATGTTTGGAGTTCCTCAATGTCAATGGTCCCCAAAATGTACAAACACACACAAACAGAGGCACAGCTTGGACCTTTTTTTGGCATTTTGTACATTTAGTGCAGCATGCAAGTGCTGTGGTCCCCAAGCGCTAACAGACTTAAACACACACAAAAACAATGATAGCTGAAACAATGCCCGTGATAAGTTAGACTACTCACACTACTCTCAACTAAACACACACACACACACACACACACACACACAACAGGGTAACATTCCACCAGTAACTGTAGTGGTGACAATCGGCCCGGGTCAGCAACCAGCGTAAACAAACATAAGTATGTTCGTGTCCGCTGTCTCCTCAAAAACACCACTTTCTAGATCGGCACAAACACGCTCACACACACGCACCTCCTGCAGAGAACATCTGCATCACAACACCCCCCCGGAAACAGCTCTGACCGCTGCCATGGAAACCCAGCATCTAGCTATCGAAACCCCCAGGGAAGACACAGGGAAGTTTTAAAGTCCAGGGAAGCACTCAGACTGAGGAAAATCTGTTTCACAGTAACTTGATGATTTCAGGATAACATTTATTAAACTACATGACCGAAGGTTTAAAAAAAATAAATAAATAAAACATCACTGGCATCACTGTCCTCACTTAGCTAAGGTGTATACTGCAACATCCATGCCTGGCAACTTCATCAAAAAAGGTCCTCCTTCTCATCTCTTTCTATTACTATTAAATTTAATAAAAAATGCACATTTAACTTTTCTTCACCTACAATCTGTCCCAGAATTTCACTCAATACAGTCCTCCACTGTTGGCTACATTGGTGCAATACAAAAGCACAGTAAAATGCACAACATACACCTATTGGTTTTGAGCACATTCCTTATCATGAAATCTGGAGTGGTTTTCAACCTTTCTTCCATCCTGACAAAATGAAAATGCTTGACCTTCTTCCTGTGATGTGTACACAATATTAAAGTCACGTGTGGAAAAGGATTTCAATATCCACAAACTATAGAAAGAAAATTGAAAATTCCCCGATTGCTAAGCTAAGCTAACCATCGGCGGGTGGTAGCTTCATATTTGGCAGACAGATATGAGAGTGGTATGAATCTTCTAATCTAGTCTCAGTAAGAAAGTGAAGAAGCGTATTTTCTAAAATGACGAACTATTCACCTCTGCCCACTTGTGTAGATATTTGTCTTCGCTTTTCATTTAGCATTCCTCATTTCACAGATATCAGAGTACCATTTCTACCACGTATTTCAAACACACATTTCAAACTGAAAATACACTACAATGATCTTAAGATTATTTTAAATTCATATCCAGTTTAGGTATTAGATGCATGGACACAATTTGTATATGTGGAAACCTTCCTTTTATCCTAGAGTTGCAATGATCTCACACATTTACAGAAAAGTTAACACAAATAATACTGTTTGGGTTAAAGTATAACATATTAAATGGCTGCAGATCAGTGATAGGCCTCTTTGTCACAGTTAATGAGCCAAACTGGCTCTCTCTTTCCAAACGCTTCAACAGTCTTCATTCAGTTCACTTCACTCCACTAATCCATAAAATCATCTGTCTGGGCGTCTTTCTAGGTCTTTGTGTTTGCCTGTATTTTCCATTTTCTACACATCTGTGTCACAGTCACTCAGGGACCACTCTGTGTTTCAACAAGAACCATATAACATTTGTGCAATGGATAATTGTCAGTGGGAACAATGCACACTCACACACAGTAATTATTCAAATGCAAACACATACTTTTTAAATTTCTGAAAGTTTTAAAGGATATGGCCACTTTAACTCACATTTAACTCTCTGTGATACAAGTCTGATTTTTTTTAGCTGAGTGTGTTTTGCCCCTGCTTCAATAAGCAAAGTAAAAACCCTATATTTGTTGGTTCTTTGTAAATAAGGCTTACTATAATTTCCAATTATCTAAATCCAATTTGTGTTTAGTTTTATGTACTGTATATTTCCATGTGTATTTGGTAGTTTGTTTTTTGAATAAGTCTTATTTGTATTTCCCCACACAGGTTTTAATATGGCAGGCCACCGGGAAACATTTATGGCTGCCCAGATCTATTTGGGGACCATTATTAAAAATTACAGTTACATTTTCTCAAAGTCACTTTGTATTACAGAGTGGTAACAACGACAGTTAAGAGAAGGTTATAATGAAAATAAGAAGATTGTCTATTTTCTTTCCTAGTTTCAAAGAACACACAAACACACACACACACACACACACACACACACACACACACACACCTACAACATCTGTAGACAGATAGCAAGTAGAGAAACCATAAAATCCCAAAACACAAACACTATATTACAAAACTGTCAGAAAGTTCTGTGACCACTTTGTCTTTTTGACAGAAGGACATCTGACTCAGACATAACAGGCGTTTCCACAATCTGTGGTGGTAGGAAAGATGATCTGTAGACAATATTTAAAGCAGACACTAGGAACTTCACTGGTAAAGCAATAGATGCTATTGCATCCAAATGTGTTACTTCAGAGAGCTGTATGGGAGACTGATAAAGTGGTAACGTACTTGCTCTTTTCCTCCTGCTTACATTCAAAGCACAGCTGTTAGTGCCGTTTGTACACATAGATGTCAACAACAGATTAAAATCCACAAGCATTATGTCATTCTTGTTGCTATACAACGCAAAGTTTAACAACAATCCACAGTTTGCCAGATGTAGCTTAAGTTAGCGTTATTCCTTAGAAATCTTACAGACCGTGTGCAATGCCAGTTTTAACTTGTCGGCCAACTCACACCAACCTTTCACATCTATTCAGCTCCCATGGGAGACGTGACCACCATGTTTCGATTAAACTAAAATGATAATGATCTCCAGTTTGTAAATTCCATAAGAGAATTTGTTGTAGAAAGAATAGTAATATGAAAAGTCAAAGAGGGTGAACCAGATTTCTGTCCACACACATAACATCATAGTCAACTATTCAGCCTTAAAAAGGAAACCAGCTCATTTAGCTGCATCTGTAGGCCTCATGTCTCTTTAAGACAATGCATTACCAGCAGGGACTGAGCCACTGCCAAGGCACTTGGGCTGCTGCAGCCAAACACACATACACACACCAAAAATCACTCACTGAGCCAAACTGGCACAAGACAAGCGAGTCTCTCTTTTTTTCCTCTTCTTACACACACACACACACACACACACACACACACACACACACACACACACACACACAATTCTTCTAAACAGAAAAACCACAACCCACCCACAATGTCACAATCAAATACACTAATGTAACTCATCGCACCCACAACAAGGTCAGGACTCAGCAAATACAAACATACTGAGGCGCAGAGCTTCTGGTAAAAATCAATAAGAAAAACACTGACACACAGAACAACATTTGGGTGATTGTAACACCAAAACACTTAAGTCACATCCTAATTTTTACCTGAAACCTATTTTAACAGTTAAAATTACATTTCTCTCTCTCATCATCCAGGATAGGTTTTTTTTCTTACTTGTTCTCATTGGTTGCGTCATATCGAGGCATGGGATCCATATCGTTGCCATTGACATCAAAGCTGGCTTGAGGGTCCTGGAGGAGACACGGAGGTCAAAACAAGTACATCAAACACCCAAATGACAGTTGTGTGTTTTCTCTCCCTGATCATTATTATAACAGGTAAATTCATTAGAAAAGTAGGTCCAACACTGCCTCTGTGTGTGTGTGTGTGTGTATTTGTGTGTATGTGAGAGAGAGATAGACCTGTGGAATGCCAAGAAGCTTCTCTAACCCAATCAAACAGTTCACATTAGCATCACTCACAACAGTTTTGCAAATCGAATGCAATCAGAGCTAACTCAATCTGCTGCGCCATGTGCCCTTCGGCATAAACAAATCCAGGCATTAAGAGTAGCTAATAACAGCAGTGCAGGCGCTGTCAAACAGGGTGTGAATCATTTTATCTGCACAGTTGATTGATGGTCTTACCTGCTGCCTCAGGCCAAGAAGTTGCTCTAACTATCTGGCCCTGGTCTGAGGTAGACATACCTTGGCATGCACATAAAGTATGTAATCACAGACAATAAGCATGTACACACACAGCATACCTGCACACCCACAGGTTTGAAGAAGCTTCCCTTCGAAATGTAATCCATGACGCATTATCTGATCCAAATTACAGTATCACAATCTAGTTGATTATTTGACTTCTGTAACATGAATTTCTTGCTTTTTGTAATGTGACTTGGTTATGTGCTAAAAAGACAATTAATTCCTACTTATAAAATATAATTTCTGTTTATATATATATATATAAAAAATACTCACTTACTCTAGCAGGTTACATATAAATTCCTCTACCTCTCCAAATCTCACACACAGACACTGACATATACAAAGATTAACACTTTAATTTCATTGACAACTCCAACACCCAACATGCACACGCACAAACTGCTGCTCATAGCCGCCCTACACGCGCATACATACACACTCACGTAGTTCTGAAAGAGGTCTGGGTGGTTCCTCTCGATGCCGTCATCTAGTATGGTCACCACCACGTCTTTACCCGTGTAGCCCCTCTTCCACGCCCCCATGATGTTCATGTCCGATTGGCAGTTATGGACGTCATCGTTACAATGCTGGACAGATGGTGGCCGGAGGTGAGGGGAGAGAAGGTAATGAAAGAGAGAGGAGAAAGAAAGAGAAACAAACACAAACGTGGGGGTGGGGGAGTAAAAAACATTCATCAGTGTCTTGCCGATGCACAACTTAAATTTTATGTGTACCCACATAATGAAATTTTCCACTTAACTTACAACCAGCGTGAGCTTTACCATTTTTCATATAGAGGCACAGTCACACAAGTTAACAAGAAGTTAAAGTCAAGTCTCAAAGTGTTTGAAAAAGTCTAAGTAAAATCTCAGCTTGGTAAAACCGTAACATCATATGTCTTTTTTCACTATTCAAATATAGAGCCTGTGCTTAAAAAAAGATAAATAAATAGTTAGAGATGGAATCCACAAGTGTGTAAAATCGTTTAACACATTGAACAATCTAAATAGTCTTGATGAAAATCTTGTCAATATCTCAGAGATCAGTGAGAGGAAATTACAAATTAGTTTATTTATTTTACACCCTTTCCTTTCGCCCCCCTAGCTTCCCCTTCACTGGTCCATAAGCAAAGGTGCTAACTCTTACTCAGCTGGCTCTCAACCAATTACAACAACATATGTAAACGTTGCTTGCTTATTGTGCTACAGCTGAGCTATTTTTATGTTATGTTATCAGGAATCTGACTAAGCTTGATGCTGGCAATCCAATATTCCTCACTGCAACTATATTTCGAATGCACTGCACATGCCACAAGCTGTTTGTTTGCATGCCAAATGGACAATTAGATATACAATTGTCTACCTAAAATAAATTTGATTTGACTTTTGAATTGAGTTTTCATTAGTCTTTTTACTACAGAATCAAACTTCTCCCTAAAAGTCCAAGTTATGTCTGACAATTTGTAGCTTCATCTTGCAGCTTCAATGTGATTCAAACTCACGTCTAAGTCACTGATACTGGTTAATCTCACATCTTTTTTCATCTGTGCTCTTGAATCTCTCGATTTATTTTCAATTAGATACAAAAATATACAGATGGACAAACTGACAAAAACATTTCACGGACAGAAATGTCTCAACCGTAGGCTATATCAGGCACTTTGTTAGAAATGACCGGAGGAAGCTTTAATTTCTATGTAAACCTGAAAACACACATCAAGTTCAGAGAGTTCTGTCCTACAGCTAGAAAAATATGTTTAAAACCTCTGGTCAAAGTATTAGGAGTTATCTATACGAAGTTAACAATTGACAGATCTGAGGACACTCGACCACACACACACACAAATACATAACTAAAAGAGCAATGATCTGAGGGTGTATGCAAACACTTGAGATAAGCCTGCAAATCTCTGCAATTTGAATGTACTGTGTGCGTGCGTGTGTGTTTGCTCACATGAACGAGTATATGCACAACACTGCCAATCTCAGAGAAACGGTTTTGAAATGCAGGAACACAAAGACACATACTTATGAATAAACACAGAATGTCTTACCTTGACCCTAAATTGTCTCTTTTCAAATTGAAGAAAGGCAACAATTTCATCACTATGGCTCTTCTATTCTTTCATTCAGTAAAACACACACGCGCAAATCCCTCAGCTCCACTGACCCTGCAGTAATCAGAATTATGGCATGACTTTGGCTGACCTTTGACCCACAAACTGGATAAATGTGGGCAAAGAACAGCATGCTCTAAAAAGAATAGACACATCACTGACGACACTAAATTGTATTGGGCTCTATATGGGTCGGAACTTGGATATTCTTGTTTGGTGCAGCAAACATCCAAACAGAGAGAGAGAGAGAGATTCCTTGGTATGAGCATACAGTGTACTCACAATGTACCACATACTGCTCCACTTGGCATCATTATAGAATATGTTGTTCTGGGCTGGGTTACTATGGGTGGGGCTTGCCAGAGAAAGGGGCAGGACTGGCTTGTAATCCCTCTTGATCCTCCTCTTCACCACCTGCTGCTGTATCCACTCCACCTGAAACACAGACAGGAGATATCAGAAACTGAGTAGGCTTCAAGTAATACCACACAGTAGTAGAATTACTTCACACATAGTACAATAAGTCAACAGGTTGAAGTTCCTCTGAAATTTTGTGATGAACTCACATACACAAAGATAAAGACCATCTCCAGAGAATAGATATGACGCAGTTTTTCACTTGTAAAGGTGATTTTTAATTCAAAAGAAAAAACATCTTCAAAAGTGACAACACTGAGATGTAAGGTAATTTCAGCCATATGGATCATCGGTAAACAAGTTCAACACTTTTTATGTGAGGTCTCCGCTTTTAAACGTGGCAAACATGAACAAATAAAGAATTTTTTTTTAAATAAAGTAATTTTTTTTTAAAACAACACTGTTTAAGAAGCATCACCAGAATCTTGATATTATTATTTTTAAAAAGGTATCCTTTTACCCATATAACCATGCATTTCAGTGTTAGCCTACAAGAGTTTTGCAGTGGATACATTTTTTCTCTCTCCATCAGTTCATTTCTCCCTGTCTGCAAAATGGACAGACTAATACACACACATATGCACTAAAGACATAAATGTCTCTCAGGTAACATCAATCGCTCAAATGTTATGGGCTCGCTTGAAGGCGCAAGGCATTCCTTGGCAGGAATCTCGCTGCACTTTCAGACGGAATTTTCCGATTTCAAAATCAGCATTGTTGGATCTGAACAAGAGGGAGTGGACCCACTTGCTTGGCCCTGGTCACCTCTTTTTAAAACCCTGAAATCTTGTGTTTAGTCTAGCTGAAGTCCTGCAGACTTCATCTGTCTGAAAAGAATCCATGAAACGTTTACAGCAATGATGACAACACAAAAACTGAAATATTAGCAGGCATAAAACTGGCACAAGACAAAAAGGGAACTTGTGTAAAGCTGTATGAGAGCATCCTGAGATGTAAATATTTCTGTAATAAATGAGAAATGGATTCTTCAGACTGACGTTTGCACATAAACATGATTGTATAAAAGCTTACACAGACTACATTAGAATCCTTCCAATTTACTTCAGGAATAGAGCATGTTCAGATGAAATGTTGTGGAGCCACTACTTATTTATATAGTATTTTCAAAGTGTGCTCTCCTCCTGAAATGATCGCCACACCATCTACTGTGAACTAAAAGTGTCTAGCTGTACACATGATGTACAGACAAAGAAACTCTGTTCATAACAGATAATCAATAGAATAATTTTTACATTGAAAAGTGTTTTTGTTTTGTTGCTCAGTTTGCCAGACCCAGAAGGCTTTACTGAACAATGTCCGACTGCAAAGACGAAGCATTTCTCCACATCAATACAGCTCCAGCAGATAGAGAGGAGAGAAGAAGAGAGAAAAGCTGGCAAAATGACTGCAGAGTGATTATCTGGTCTAATGCACTGAAACAATCTGCCAGGCTCTCCGGAGAGTTGGAGAGGGAGG